>NW_027516324.1:0-61293 GCF_048772815.1 Callospermophilus lateralis
AAAATATATGTTGATATTTCAGGAGATGGTAGTTTTTTTTAAGCTTAACAACGCCTTTCATTGGAAGTGTTATTCGCCAGTCTCTGCTTAAGGCGACATCAAGAGGAAACAAAGCTTAGGGATAGAACGTAGAACTACTTTATTGTGTCAAGTTTCAAGAAGCTAGCACAAACCATGTTTGATTTAGAGTTCTAACTGCATCTGTCTATATAGGAGAAAACAGAGTGAAACCTAAAAATTTAAACTGTTACTGCAAACGAATGACTCAACGTAACAGAACAAAACTTGAGCATCCAAGTGGGATTGGTGTACTGATCATTACTTGAAAGTATCATGAAGATTGGATGAAAAAATGTATGTTGAGATTTCAGGAGACCCTAGTGTTTTGGAAGTTTGGCAACCCCTTTCAATATAAGTGTTATTCGCCAGTCCCTGCTTTAGGCAACATCAAGAGGAAACAAACCTTAGAGATAGAACGTAGAACTACTGTATTGTGTCAAGTTTCAAGAAGTTAGCACAAACCGTGTTTGATTTAGAGTTCGAAGGAGATCTCTCAATATAGGAGAAAACAGAGTGAAACCTAAAAATTCAAACTGTTACTGCAAACGAATGCTTCAACCTAGAAGAATGAAACTTGGGCATCAAACTTTGATTGGTGTACTGCTCATTACTTGAAATTATCATGAAGGTCGGATGAAAAAATATATGTTGAGATTTCAGGAGACTGTAGTTTTTTGGAAGCTTAACAACGAATTTCATTGAAAGTGTCTTTCGCCAGTGTCTGCTTAAGGCTACATCCAGAGGAAACAACCTTAGAGATAGAACGTAGAACTACTTTATTGTGTCACGTTTCAAGAAGCTAGCACAAACCGTGTTTGATTTAGCGTTCTAACTGGATCTGTCAATATAGGAGAAAACAGAGTGAAACCTAAAAATCAAACTGTTCCTGCAAACGAATGCTTCAACGTAAAAGAACGAAACTTGAGCATCCAAGTGGGATTGGTGTACTGATCATTACTTGAAAGTATCATGAAGATTGGATGAAAAAATATATGTTGAGATTTCAGGAGACTCTAGTGTTTTGGAAGTTTGACAACCCCTTTCAATATAAGTGTTATTCTCCAGTCCCTGATTTAGGCTACATCAAAAGGAAACAAACCTTAGAGATAGAACCTAGAACTACTGTATTTTGGCAAGTTTCAAGAAGCTAGCACAAATTGTGTTTGATTTAGAGTTTGAACTGATTCTGTCAATATAGGAGAAAATAGAGTGAAACCTAAAAATTCAAACTGTTACTGCAAACGAATGCTTCAACCTAGAAGAACGAAACTGGGCATCCAACTTTGATTGGTGTACTGCTCATTACTTGAAATTATCATGAAGGTCGGATGAAAAAATATATGTTGAGATTTCAGGAGACGGTAGTTTTTGGAAGCTTAACAACGAATTTCATTGAAAGTGTTATTCGCCAGTCTCTGCTTAAGGCTACAACAAGAGGAAACAAAGCTTAGGGTTAGAACGTAGAACTACTTTATTGTGTCAAGTTTCAAGAAGCTAGCACAAACCGTGTTTGATTTAGACTTCTAACTGCATCTGTCAATATAGGAGAAAACAGAGTGAAACCTAAAAATTCAAACTGTTCCTGCAAACGAATGCTTCAACGTAAAAGAACGAAACTTGAGCATCCAAGTGGGATTGGTGTACTGATCATTACTTGAATGTATCATGAAGATTGGATGAAAAAATATATGTTGAGATTTCAGGAGACTCTATTGTTTTGGAAGTTTGGCAACCCCTTTCAATAAAAGTGTTATTCGCCAGTGCCAGCTTTAGTCTACATCAAGAGGAAACAAACCTTAGAGATAGAATGTAGAACTACTGTATTGTGTCAAGTTTCAAGAAGCTAGCACAAACCGTGTTTGATTTAGAGTTCGAAGGGCATCTCTCAATATAGGAGAAAACAGAGTGAACCCTAAAAATTCAAAGTGTTACTGCAAACGAATGCTTCAACCTAGGAGAACGAAACTTGGGCATCCAAGTTTGATTGGTGTACTGCTCATTACTTGAAAGTATCATGAAGGTCGGAAGAAAAAAATATATGGTGAGATTTCAGGAGACTCTAGTTTTTTGGCAGTCTAACAACGCCTTTCATTGAGTGTGTCATTCGCCCGTATGTGCTTAAGGCTACATCAAGAGGAAACAAACCTTAGAGATAGAACTTAGAACTACTTTATTGTGTCAAGTTTCAAGAAGCTAGCACAAACCGTGTTTGATTTAGAGTTCTACTGGATCTGTCAATATAGGAGAAAACAGAGTGAAACCTAAAAATTTAAACTGTTACTGCAAATGAATGCTTCAACCTAGGAGAACGAAACTGGGCATCCAAGTTTGATTGGTGTACTGCTCATTACTTGAAATTATCATGAAGGTCGGATGTAAAAATATATGTTGATATTTCAGGAGACGGTAGTTTTTTTTAAGCTTAACAACGCCTTTCATTGGAAGTGTTATTCGCCAGTCTCTGCTTAAGGCGGCATCAAGAGGAAACAAAGCTTAGGGATAGAACGTAGAACTACTTTATTGTGTCAAGTTTCAAGAAGCTAGCACAAACCATGTTTGATTTAGAGTTCGAAGGGCATCTCTCAATATAGGAGAAAACAGAGTGAACCCTAAAAATTCAAAGTGTTACTGCAAACGAATGCTTCAACCTAGGAGAACGAAACTTGGGCATCCAAGTTTGATTGGTGTACTGCTCATTACTTGAAAGTATCATGAAGGTCGGAAGAAAAAAATATATGGTGGGATTTCAGGAGACTCTAGTTTTTTGGCAGTCTAACAACGCCTTTCATTGAGTGTGTCATTCGCCAGTATCTGCTTAAGGCTACATCAAGAGGAAACAAACCTTAGAGATAGAACTTAGAACTACTTTATTGTGTCAAGTTTCAAGAAGCTAGCACAAACCGTGTTTGATTTAGAGTTCTACTGGATCTGTCAATATAGGAGAAAACAGAGTGAAACCTAAAAATTCAAACTGTTCCTGCAAACGAATGCTTCAACGTAAAAGAACGAAACTTGAGCATCCAAGTGGGATTGGGGTACTGATCATTACTTGAAAGTATCATGAAGATTGGATGAAAAAATATATGTTGAGATTTCAGGAGACTCTAGTGTTTTGGAAGTTTGGCAACCCCTTTCAATATAAGTGTTATTCGCCAGTCCCTGCTTTAGGCTACATCAAGAGGAAACAAACCTTAGAGATAGAACGTAGAACTACTGTATTGTGTCAAGTTTCAAGAAGCTAGCAAAAACCGTGTTTGATTTAGAGTTCGAAGGATATCTCTCAATATAGGAGAAAACAGAGTGAAACCTAAAAATTCAAACTGTTACTGCAAACGAATGCTTCAACCTAGGAGAACAAAACTGGGCATCCAAGTTTGATTGGTGTACTGCTCATTACTTGAAATTATCATGAAGGTCGGATGTAAAAATATATGTTGAGATTTCAGGAGACTGTAGTTTTTTGGAAGCTTAACAACGAATTTCATTGAATGTGTCTTTCGCCAGTATCTGCTTAAGGCTACATCCAGAGGAAAAAAACCTTAGAGATAGAACGTAGAACTACTTTATTGTGTCAAGTTTCAAGAAGCTAGCACAAACCGTGTTTGATTTAGCGTTCTAACTGGATCTGTCAATATAGGAGAAAACAGAGTGAAACCTAAAAATCAAACTGTTCCTGCAAACGAATGCTTCAACGTAAAAGAACGAAACTTGAGCATCCAAGTGGGATTGGTGTACTGATCATTACTTGAAAGTATCATGAACATTGGATGAAAAAATATATGTTGAGATTTCAGGAGACTCTAGTGTTTTGGAAGTTTGACAACCCCTTTCAATATAAGTGTTATTCTCCAGTCCCTGATTTAGGCTACATCAAGAGGAAACAAACCTTAGAGATAGAACCTAGAACTACTGTATTTTGGCAAGTTTCAAGAAGCTAGCACAAACTGTGTTTGATTTAGAGTTTGAACTGATTCTGTCAATATAGGAGAAAATAGAGTGAAACCTAAAAATTCAAACTGTTACTGCAAACGAATGCTTCAACCTAGAAGAACGAAACTGGGCATCCAACTTTGATTGGTGTACTGCTCATTACTTGAAATTATCATGAAGGTCGGATGAAAAAATATATGTTGAGATTTCAGGAGACGGTAGTTTTTTGGAAGCTTAACAACGCCTTTCATTGAAAGTGTTATTCGCCAGTCTCTGCTTAAGGCTACATCAAGAGGAAACAAAGCTTAGAGAGAGAACGTAGAACTACTTTATTGTGTCAAGTTTCAAGAAGCTAGCACAAACCGTGTTTGATTTAGACTTCTAACTGCATCTGTCAATATAGGAGAAAACAGAGTGAAACCTAAAAATTCAAACTGTTCCTGCAAACGAATGCTTCAACGTAAAAGAACGAAACTTGAGCATCCAAGTGGGATTGGTGTACTGATCATTACTTGAATGTATCATGAAGATTGGATGAAAAAATATATGTTGAGATTTCAGGAGACTCTATTGTTTTGGAATTTTGGCAACCCCTTTCAATAAAAGTGTTATTCGCCAGTGCCTGCTTTAGTTTACGTCAAGAGGAAACAAACCTTAGAGATAGAATGTAGAACTACTGTATTGTGTCAAGTTTCAAGAAGCTAGCACAAACCGTGTTTGATTTAGAGTTCGAAGGGCATCTCTCAATATAGGAGAAAACAGAGTGAACCCTAAAAATTCAAAGTGTTACTGCAAACGAATGCTTCAACATAGAAGAATGAAACTTGGGCATCCAACTTTGATTGGTGTACTGCTCATTACTTGAAATTATCATGAAGGTCGGATGAAAAAATATATGTTGAGATTTCAGGAGACTGTAGTTTTTTGGAAGCTTAACAACGAATTTCATTGAATGTGTCTTTCGCCAGTATCTGCTTAAGGCTACATCCAGAGGAAACAAACCTTAGAGATAGAACGTAGAACTACTTTATTGTGTCAAGTTTCAAGAAGCTAGCACAAACCGTGTTTGATTTAGCGTTCCAACTGGATCTGTCAATATAGGAGAAAACAGAGTGAAACCTAAAAATCAAACTGTTCCTGCAAACGAATGCTTCAACGTAAAAGAACGAAACTTGAGCATCCAAGTGGGATTGGTGTACTGATCATTACTTGAAAGTATCATGAAGATTGGATGAAAAAATATATGTTGAGATTTCAGGAGACTCTAGTGTTTTGGAAGTTTGGCAACCTTTTTCAATATAAGTGTTATTCGCCAGTCCCTGCTTTAGGCTACATCAAGAGGAAACAAACCTTAGGATAGAACGTAGAACTACTGTATTGTGTCAAGTTTCAAGAGGCTAGCACAAACCGTGTTTGATTTAGAGTTCGAAGGAGTTCTCTCAATATAGGAGAAAACAGATTGAAACCTAAAAATTCAAACTGTTACTGCAAACGAATGCTTCAACCTAGAAGAACGAAACTTGAGGTTCCAAGTTTGATTGGTGTACTGCTCATTTCTTGAAAGTATCATGAAGGTCGGAAGAAAAAACATATGGTGAGATTTCAGGAGACTCTAGTTTTTTGGCAGCCTAACAACGCCTTTCATTTAAAGTGCCATTCGCCAGTATCTGCTTAAGGCTACATCAAGAGGAAACAAACCTTAGAGATAGAACGTAGAACTACTTTATTGTGTCAAGTTTCAAGAAGCTAGCACAAATCGTGTTTGATTTAGAGTTCTAACTGCATCTGTCAATATAGGAGAAAACAGAGTGAAACCTAAAATTCAAACTGTTAATGCAAACGAATGCTTCAACGTAAACAACGAAACTTGAGCATACAAGTGGGATTGGTGTACTGATCATTACTTGAAAGTATCATGAAGATTGGATGAAAAAATATATGTTGAGAATTCAGGAGACTCTATTGTTTTGGAAGTTTGGCAACCCCTTTCAATAAAAGTGTTATTCGCCAGTGCCTGCTTTAGTTTACATCAAGAGGAAACAAACCTTAGAGATAGAATGTAGAACTACTGTATTGTGTCAAGTTTCAAGAAGCTAGCACAAACCGTGTTTGATTTAGAGTTCGAAGGGCATCTCTCAATATAGGAGAAAACAGAGTGAACCCTAAAAATTCAAACTGTTACTGCAAACGAATGCTTCAACCTAGGAGCACGAAACTTGGGCATCCAAGTTTGATTGGTGTACTGCTCATTACTTGAAAGTATCATGAAGGTCGGAAGAAAAAAATATATGGTGAGATTTCAGGAGACTCTAGTTTTTTGGTAGTCTAACATCGCCTTTCATTGATGTGTCATTCGACAGTATCTGCTTAAGGCTACATCAAGAGAAAACAAACCTTAGAGATAGAACTTAGAACTACTTTATTGTGTCAAGTTTCAAGAAGCTAGCACAAACCGTGTTTGATTTAGAGTTCTACTGGATCTGTCAATATAGGAGAAAACAGAGTGAAACCTAAAAATTCAAACTGTTCCTGCAAACGAATGCTTCAACGTAAAAGAACGAAACTTGAGCATCCAAGTGGGATTGGTGTACTGATCATTACTTGAAAGTATCATGAAGATTGGATGAAAAAATATATGTTGAGATTTCAGGAGACTCTAGTGTTTTGGAAGTTTGGCAACCCCTTTCAATATAAGTGTTATTCGCCAGTCCCTGCTTTAGGCTACATCAAGAGGAAACAAACCTTAGAGATAGAACGTAGAACTACTGTATTGTGTCAAGTTTCAAGAGGCTAGCACAAACCGTGTTTGATTTAGAGTTCGAAGGATATCTCTCAATATAGGAGAAAACAGAGTGAAACCTAAAAATTCAAACTGTTACTGCAAACGAATGCTTCAACCTAGGAGAACGAAACTGGGCATCCAAGTTTGATTGGTGTACTGCTCATTACTTGAAATTATCATGAAGTTCGGATGTAAAAATATATGTTGATATTTCAGGAGATGGTAGTTTTTTTTAAGCTTAACAACGCCTTTCATTGGAAGTGTTATTCGCCAGTCTCTGCTTAAGGCGACATCAAGAGGAAACAAAGCTTAGGGATAGAACGTAGAACTACTTTATTGTGTCAAGTTTCAAGAAGCTAGCACAAACCATGTTTGATTTAGAGTTCTAACTGCATCTGTCTATATAGGAGAAAACAGAGTGAAACCTAAAAATTTAAACTGTTACTGCAAACGAATGCCTCAACGTAAAAGAACGAAACTTGAGCATCCAAGTGGGATTGGTGTACTGATCATTACTTGAAAGTATCATGAAGATTGGATGAAAAAATATATGTTGAGATTTCAGGAGACTCTAGTGTTTTGGAAGTTTGGTAACACCTTTCAATTTAAGTGTTATTCGCCAGTCCCTGCTTTAGGCTACATCAAGAGGAAACAAACCTTAGAGATAGAACGTAGAACTACTGTATTGTGTCAAGTTTCAAGAAGCTAGCACAAACCGTGTTTGATTTAGAGTTCGAAGGAGATCTCTCAATATAGGAGAAAACAGAGTGAAACCTAAAAATTCAAACTGTTACTGCAAACGAATGCTTCAACCTAGAAGAATGAAATTTGGGCATCCAACTTTGATTGGTGTACTGCTCATTACTTGAAATTATCATGAAGGTCGGATGAAAAAATATATGTTGAGATTTCAGGAGACTGTAGTTTTTTGGAAGCTTAACAACGAATTTCATTGAATGTGTCTTTCGCCAGTATCTGCTTAAGGCTACATCCAGAGGAAACAAACCTTAGAGATAGAACGTAGAACTACTTTATTGTGTCAAGTTTCAAGAAGCTAGCACAAACCGTGTTTGATTTAGCGTTCTAACTGGATCTGTCAATATAGGAGAAAACAGAGTGAAACCTAAAAATCAAACTGTTCCTGCAAACGAATGCTTCAACGTAAAAGAACGAAACTTGAGCATCCAAGTGGGATTGGTGTACTGATCATTACTTGAAAGTATCATGAAGATTGGATGAAAAAATATATGTTGAGATTTCAGGAGACTCTAGTGTTTTGGAAGTTTGACAACCCCTTTCAATATAAGTGTTATTCTCCAGTCCCTGATTTAGGCTACATCAAGAGGAAACAAACCTTAGACATAGAACCTAGAACTACTGTATTTTGGCAAGTTTCAAGAAGCTAGCACAAACTGTGTTTGATTTAGAGTTTGAACTGATTCTGTCAATATAGGAGAAAATAGAGTGAAACCTAAAAATTCAAACTGTTACTGCAAACGAATGCTTCAACCTAGAAGAACGAAACTGGGCATCCAACTTTGATTGGTGTACTGCTCATTACTTGAAATTATCATGAAGGTCGGATGAAAAAATATATGTTGAGATTTCAGGAGACGGTAGTTTTTTGGAAGCTTAACAACGCCTTTCATTGAAAGTGTTATTCGCCAGTCTCTGCTTAAGGCTACATCAAGAGGAAACAAAGCTTAGGGATAGAACGTAGAACTACTTTATTGTGTCAAGTTTCAAGAAGCTAGCACAAACCGTGTTTGATTTAGAGTTCTACTGGATCTGTCAATATAGGAGAAAACAGAGTGAAACCTAAAAATTCAAACTGTTCCTGCAAACGAATGCTTCAACGTAAAAGAACGAAACTTGAGCATCCAAGTGGGATTGGTGTACTGATCATTACTTGAAAGTATCATGAAGATTGGATGAAAAAATATATGTTGAGATTTCAGGAGACTCTAGTGTTTTGGAAGTTTGGCAACACCTTTCAATTTAAGTGTTATTCGCCAGTCCCTGCTTTAGGCTACATCAAGAGGAAACAAACCTTAGAGATAGAACGTAGAACTACTGTATTGTGTCAAGTTTCAAGAGGCTAGCACAAACCGTGTTTGATTTAGAGTTCGAAGGATATCTCTCAATATAGGAGAAAACAGAGTGAAACCTAAAAATTCAAACTGTTACTGCAAACGAATGCTTCAACGTAGGAGAACGAAACTGGGCATCCAAGTTTGATTGGTGTACTGCTCATTACTTGAAATTATCATGAAGGTCGGATGTAAAAATATATGTTGACATTTCAGGAGATGGTAGTTTTTTTTAAGCTTAACAACGCCTTTCATTGGAAGTGTTATTCGCCAGTCTCTGCTTAAGGCGACATCAAGAGGAAACAAAGCTTAGGGATAGAACGTAGAACTACTTTATTGTGTCAAGTTTAAAGAAGCTAGCACAAACCATGTTTGATTTAGAGTTCTAACTGCATCTGTCTATATAGGAGAAAACAGAGTGAAACCTAAAAATTTAAACCGTTACTGCAAACGAATGCCTCAACGTAAAAGAACGAAACTTGAGCATCCAAGTGGGATTGGTGTACTGATCATTACTTGAAAGTATCATGAAGATTGGATGAAAAAATATATGATGAGATTTCAGGAGACTCTAGTGTTTTGGAAGTTTGGCAACACTTTTCAATTTAAGTGTTATTCGCCAGTCCCTGCTTTAGGCTACATCAAGAGGAAACAAACCTTAGAGATAGAACGTAGAACTACTGTATTGTGTCAAGTTTCAAGAAGCTAGCACAAACGGTGTTTGATTTAGAGTTCGAAGGAGATCTCTCAATATAGGAGAAAACAGAGTGAAACCTAAAAATTCAAACTGTTACTGCAAACGAATGCTTCAACCTAGAAGAATGAAACTTGGGCATCCAACTTTGATTGGTGTACTGCTCATTACTTGAAATTATCATGAAGGTCAGATGAAAAAATATATGTTGAGATTTCAGGAGACTGTAGTTTTTTGGAAGCTTAACAAAGAATTTCATTGAATGTGTCTTTCGCCAGTATCTGCTTAAGGCTACATCCAGAGGAAACAAACCTCAGAGATGGAACGTAGAACTACTTTATTGTGTCAAGTTTCAAGAAGCTAGCACAAACCGTGTTTGATTTAGCGTTCTAACTGGATCTGTCAATATAGGAGAAAACAGAGTGAAACCTAAAAATCAAACTGTTCCTGCAAACGAATGCTTCAACGTAAAAGAACGAAACTTGAGCATCCAAGTGGGATTGGTGTACTGATCATTACTTGAAAGTATCATGAAGATTGGATGAAAAAATATATGTTGAGATTTCAGGAGACTCTAGTGTTTTGGAAGTTTGACAACCCCTTTCAATATAAGTCTTATTCTCCAGTCCCTGATTTTGGCTACATCAAGAGGAAACAAACCTTAGAGATAGAACCTAGAACTACTGTATTTTGGCAAGTTTCAAGAAGCTAGCACAAACTGTGTTTGATTTATAGTTTGAACTGATTCTGTCAATATAGGAGAAAATAGAGTGAAACCTAAAAATTCAAACTGTTACTGCAAAGGAATGCTTCAACCTAGAAGAACGAAACTGGGCATCCAACTTTGATTGGTGTACTGCTCATTACTTGAAATTATCATGAAGGTCGGATGAAAAAATATATGTTGAGATTTCAGGAGACTCTATTGTTTTGGAAGTTTGGCAACCCCTTTCAATAAAAATGTTATTCGCCAGTGCCTGCTTTAGTCTACATCAAGAGGAAACAAACCTTAGAGATAGAATGTAGAACTACTGTATTGTGTCAAGTTTCAAGAAGCTGGAACAAACCGTGTTTGATTTAGAGTTCGAAGGGCATCTCTCAATATAGGAGAAAACAGAGTGAACCCTAAAAATTCAAACTGTTACTGCAAACGAATGCTTCAACCTAGAAGAACGAAACTGGGCATCCAACTTTGATTGGTGTACTGCTCATTACTTGAAATTATCATGAAGGTCGGATGAAAAAATATATGTTGAGATTTCAGGAGACGGTAGTTTTTTGGAAGCTTAACAACGCCTTTCATTGAAAGTGTTATTCGCCAGTCTCTGCTTAAGGCTACATCAAGAGGAAACAAAGCTTAGGGATAGAACGTAGAACTACTTTATTGTGTCAAGTTTCAAGAAGCTAGCACAAACCGTGTTTGATTTAGAGTTCTACTGGATCTGTCAATATAGGAGAAAACAGAGTGAAACCTAAAAATTCAAACTGTTCCTGCAAACGAATGCTTCAACGTAAAAGAACGAAACTTGAGCATCCAAGTGGGATTGGTGTACTGATCATTACTTGAAAGTATCATGAAGATTGGATGAAAAAATATATGTTGAGATTTCAGGAGACTCTAGTGTTTTGGAAGTTTGGCAACCCCTTTCAATATAAGTGTTATTCGCCTGTCCCTGCTTTAGGCTACATCAAGAGGAAACAAACCTTAGAGATAGAACGTAGAACTACTGTATTGTGTCAAGTTTCAAGAGGCCAGCACAAACCGTGTTTGATTTAGAGTTCGAAGGATATCTCTCAATATAGGAGAAAACAGAGTGAAACCTAAAAATTCAAACTGTTACTGCAAACGAATGCTTCAACCTAGGAGAACGAAACTGGGCATCCAAGTTTGATTGGTGTACTGCTCATTACTTGAAATTATCATGAAGTTCGGATGTAAAAATATATGTTGATATTTCAGGAGATGGTAGTTTTTTTTAAGCTTAACAACGCCTTTCATTGGAAGTGTTATTCGCCAGTCTCTGCTTAAGGCGACATCAAGAGGAAACAAAGCTTAGGGATAGAACGTAGAACTACTTTATTGTGTCAAGTTTCAAGAAGCTAGCACAAACCATGTTTGATTTAGAGTTCTAACTGCATCTGTCTATATAGGAGAAAACAGAGTGAAACCTAAAAATTTAAACTGTTACTGCAAACGAATGCCTCAACGTAAAAGAACGAAACTTGAGCATCCAAGTGGGATTGGTGTACTGATCATTACTTGAAAGTATCATGAAGATTGGATGAAAAAATATATGTTGAGATTTCAGGAGACTCTAGTGTTTTGGAAGTTTGGTAACACCTTTCAATTTAAGTGTTATTCGCCAGTCCCTGCTTTAGGCTACATCAAGAGGAAACAAACCTTAGAGATAGAACGTAGAACTACTGTATTGTGTCAAGTTTCAAGAAGCTAGCACAAACCGTGTTTGATTTAGAGTTCGAAGGAGATCTCTCAATATAGGAGAAAACAGAGTGAAACCTAAAAATTCAAACTGTTACTGCAAACGAATGCTTCAACCTAGAAGAATGAAATTTGGGCATCCAACTTTGATTGGTGTACTGCTCATTACTTGAAATTATCATGAAGGTCGGATGAAAAAATATATGTTGAGATTTCAGGAGACTGTAGTTTTTTGGAAGCTTAACAACGAATTTCATTGAATGTGTCTTTCGCCAGTATCTGCTTAAGGCTACATCCAGAGGAAACAAACCTTAGAGATAGAACGTAGAACTACTTTATTGTGTCAAGTTTCAAGAAGCTAGCACAAACCGTGTTTGATTTAGCGTTCTAACTGGATCTGTCAATATAGGAGAAAACAGAGTGAAACCTAAAAATCAAACTGTTCCTGCAAACGAATGCTTCAACGTAAAAGAACGAAACTTGAGCATCCAAGTGGGATTGGTGTACTGATCATTACTTGAAAGTATCATGAAGATTGGATGAAAAAATATATGTTGAGATTTCAGGAGACTCTAGTGTTTTGGAAGTTTGACAACCCCTTTCAATATAAGTGTTATTCTCCAGTCCCTGATTTAGGCTACATCAAGAGGAAACAAACCTTAAGACATAGAACCTAGAACTACTGTATTTTGGCAAGTTTCAAGAAGCTAGCACAAACTGTGTTTGATTTAGAGTTTGAACTGATTCTGTCAATATAGGAGAAAATAGAGTGAAACCTAAAAATTCAAACTGTTACTGCAAACGAATGCTTCAACCTAGAAGAACGAAACTGGGCATCCAACTTTGATTGGTGTACTGCTCATTACTTGAAATTATCATGAAGGTCGGATGAAAAAATATATGTTGAGATTTCAGGAGACGGTAGTTTTTTGGAAGCTTAACAACGCCTTTCATTGAAAGTGTTATTCGCCAGTCTCTGCTTAAGGCTACATCAAGAGGAAACAAAGCTTAGGGATAGAACGTAGAACTACTTTATTGTGTCAAGTTTCAAGAAGCTAGCACAAACCGTGTTTGATTTAGAGTTCTACTGGATCTGTCAATATAGGAGAAAACAGAGTGAAACCTAAAAATTCAAACTGTTCCTGCAAACGAATGCTTCAACGTAAAAGAACGAAACTTGAGCATCCAAGTGGGATTGGTGTACTGATCATTACTTGAAAGTATCATGAAGATTGGATGAAAAAATATATGTTGAGATTTCAGGAGACTCTAGTGTTTTGGAAGTTTGGCAACACCTTTCAATTTAAGTGTTATTCGCCAGTCCCTGCTTTAGGCTACATCAAGAGGAAACAAACCTTAGAGATAGAAGTAGAACTACTGTATTGTGTCAAGTTTCAAGAGGCTAGCACAAACCGTGTTTGATTTAGAGTTCGAAGGATTTCTCAATAGGAGAAAAACAGAGTGAAACCTAAAAATTCAAAACTGTTACTGCAAACGAATGCTTCAACGTAGGAGAACGAAACTGGGCATCCAAGTTTGATTGGTGTACTGCTCATTACTTGAAATTATCATGAAGGTCGGATGTAAAATATTATGTTGATATTTCAGGAGATAGGTAGTTTTTTTTAAGCTTAACAACGCCTTTCATTGGAAGTGTTATTCGCCAGTCTCTGCTTAAGGCGGCATCAAGAGAACAAAGCTTAGGGATAGAATAAGACACTTTATTGTGTCAAGTTTCAAGAAGCTAGCACAAACCATGTTTGATTTAGAGTTCTAACTGCATCTGTCTATATAGGAGAAAACAGAGTGAAACCTAAAAATTTAAACCGTTACTGCAAACGAATGCCTCAACGTAAAGAACGAAACTTGAGCATCCAAGTGGATTGGTGTACTGATCATTACTTGAAAGTATCATGAAGATTGGATGAAAAAATATATGATGAGATTTCAGGAGACTCTAGTGTTTTGGAAGTTTGGCAACACTTTTCAATTTAAGTGTTATTCGCCAGTCCCTGCTTTAGGCTACATCAAGAGGAAACAAACCTTAGAGATAGAACGTAGAACTACTGTATTGTGTCAAGTTTCAAGAAGCTAGCACAAACGGTGTTTGATTTAGAGTTCGAAGGAGATCTCTCAATATAGGAGAAAACAGAGTGAAACCTAAAAATTCAAACTGTTACTGCAAACGAATGCTTCAACCTAGAAGAATGAAACTTGGGCATCCAACTTTGATTGGTGTACTGCTCATTACTTGAATTATCATGAAGGTCAGATGAAAAAATATATGTTGAGATTTCAGGAGACTGTAGTTTTTTGGAAGCTAACAAAGAATTTCATTGAATGTGTCTTTCGCCAGTATCTGCTTAAGGCTACATCCAGAGGAAACAACCCTCAGAGATGGAACGTAGAACTACTTTATTGTGTCAAGTTTCAAGAAGCTAGCACAAACCGTGTTTGATTTAGCGTTCTAACGGATCTGTCAATATAGGAGAAAACAGAGTGAAACCTAAAAATCAAACTGTTCTGCAAACGAATGCTTCAACGTAAAAGAACGAACTTGAGCATCCAAGTGGGATTGGTGTACTGATCATTACTTGAAAGTATATGAAGATTGGATGAAAAAATATATGTTGAGATTTACAGGAGACTCTAGTGTTTTGGAAGTTTGACAACCCCTTTCAATATAAGTCTTATTCTCCAGTCCCTGATTTTGGCTACATCAAGAGGAAACAAACCTTAGAGATAGAACCTAGAACTACTGTATTTTGGCAAGTTTCAAGAAGCTAGCAACAACTGTGTTTGATTTTATAGTTTGAACTGATTCTGTCAATATAGGAGAAAATAGAGTGAAACCTAAAAATTCAAACTGTTACTGCAAAGGAATGCTTCAACCTAGAAGAACGAAACTGGCATCCAACTTTGATTGGTGTACTGCTCATTACTTGAAATTATCATGAAGGTCGGATGAAAAATATATGTTGAGATTTCAGGAGACTCTATTGTTTTGGAAGTTTAGCAACCCCTTTCAATAAAAATGTTATTCGCCAGTGCCTGCTTTAGTCTACATCAAGAGGAAACAAACCTTAGAGATAGAATGTAGAACTACTGTATTGTGTCAAGTTTCAAGAAGCTGGAACAAACCGTGTTTGATTTAGAGTTCGAAGGGCATCTCTCAATATAGGAGAAAACAGAGTGAACCCTAAAAATTCAAACTGTTACTGCAAACGAATGCTTCAACTAGGAGAACGAAACTTGGGCATCCAAGTTTGATTGGTGTACTGCTCATTACTTGAAGTATCATGAAGTCCAAAAAAAAAATATATGGTGAGATTTCAGGAGACTCTAGTTTTTTGGCAGTCTAACAATGCCTTTCATTGAGTGTGTCATTCGCCAGTATCTGCTTAAGGCTACATCAAGAGGAAACAAACCTTAGAGATAGAACTTAGAACTACTTTATTGTCTCAAGTTTCAAGAAGCTAGCACAAACCGTGTTTGATTTAGAGTTCTACTGGATCTGTCAATATAGGAGAAAACAGAGTGAAACCTAAAAATTCAAACTGTTCCTGCAAACGAATGCCTCAACGTAAAAGAACGAAACTTGAGCATCCAAGTGGGATTGGTGTAATGATCATTACTTGAAAGTATCATGAAAGTCGGAAGAAAAAACGTATATGGTGAGATTTCAGGAGAATCTAGTTTTTTGGCAGCCTAACAACGCCTTTCATTGAATGTGTTTTTCGCCAGTATCTGCTGAAGGCTACATCAAGAGGAAACAAACCTTAGAGATAGAACGGAGAACTAAATATTGTGTCAAGTTTCAAGAAGCTAGCACATACCGTGTTTGATTTAGAGTTTGAACTGCTTCTGTCAATATAGGAGGAACAGAGTGAAACCTAAAAATTCAAACTGTTACTGCAAATGAATGCTTCAACCTAGAAGAAACTTGGGCATCCAACTTTGATTGTTGTACTGCTCATTACTTGAAATTATCATGAAGGTCGGATGAAAAAATATATGTTTGAAATTTCAGGAGACGTAGTTTTTTGGAAGCTTAACAACGCCTTTCATTGGAAGTGTTATTCGCCAGTCTCTGCTTAAGGCTACATCAAGAGGAAAAACTTAGGGATAGAACGTAGATCTACTTTATTGTGTCAAGTTTCAAGAAGCTAGCACAAACCGTGTTTGATTTAGAGTTCTAACTGGCATCTGTCAATATAGGAGAAAACAGAGTGAAACTAAAAATTCAACTGTTCTGAAAACGAATGCTACAACGTAAAAGAACGAAACTTGAGCATTCAAGTGGGATTGGTGTACTGATCATTACTTGAAAGTATCATGAAGATTGGATGAAAAAATATATGTTGAGATTTCAGGGGATCTAGTGTTTTGGAAGTCTGGCAACCCCTTTCAATATAAGTGTTATTCGCCAGTCCCTGCTTTAGCATACATCAAGAGGAAACAAACCTTAGAGATAGAACCTAGAACTACTGTATTGTGTCAAGTTTCAAGAAGCTAGCACACACCGTGTTTGATTTAGAGTTCGAAGGGCATCTCTCAATATAGGAGAAAACAGAGTGAAACCTAAAAATTCAAACTGTTACTGCAAACGAATGCTTCAACCTAGTAGAACGAAACTTGGGCATCCAACTTTGATTGGTGTACTGCTCATTCCTTGAAATTATCATGAATGTCAAATGAAAAAATATATATTGAGATTTCAGGAGAGGGTAGTTTTTGGAAGCTTAACAACGCCTTTCATTGAAAGTGTTATTCGCCAGTCTCTGCTTAAGGCTACATCAAGAGGAAACAAAGCTTAGGGATAGAACGTAGAACTACATTATTGTGTCAAGTTTCAAGAAGCTAGCCCAAACCGTGTTTGATTTAGAGTTCTAACTGCATCTGTCAATATAGGAGAAAACAGAGTGAAACCTAAAAATTCAAACTGTTCCTGCAAACGAATGCTTCAACGTAAAAGAACGAAACTTGAGCATCCAAGTGGGATTGGTGTACTGATCATTACTTGAAAGTGTCATGAAGATTGGATGAAAAAACATATGTTGAGATTTCAGGAGACTCTAGTGTTTTGGAAGTTTGGCAACCCCTTTCAATATAAGTGTTATTCGCCAGTCCCTGCTTTAGGCTACATCAAGAGGAAACAAACCTCAGAGATAGAACGTAGAACTACTGTATTGTGTCAAGTTTCAAGAAGCTAGCACAAACCGTGTTTGATTTAGAGTTTGAACTGCTTCCGTCAATATAGGAGGAAACAGAGTGAAACCTAAAAATTCAAACTGTTACTGCAAACGAATTCTTCAACCTAGAAGAACGAAACTTGGGCATCCAATTTGATTGGTGTACTGCTCATTCCTAGAAATTATCTTGAAGGTCGGATGAAAAAATATATGTTGAGATTTCAGCAGACGGTAGTTTTTTTTGGCTTAACAAAGCCTTTCATTGAAAGTGTTATTCGCAAGTCTCTGTTTAAGGCTACATCAAGAGGAAACAAAGCTTAGGGATAGAACGAAGAACTACTTTATTGCGTCAAGTTTCAAGAAGCTAGCACATACCGTGTTTGATTTAGAGTTCTAACTGCATCTGTCAATATAGGAGAAAACAGAGTGAAACAAAAAATTCAAACTGTTCCTGCAAACGAATGCTTCAACATAAAAGAACAAAACTAGAGCATCCAAGTGGGATTGGTGTACTGATCATTACTTGAAAGTATCATGAAGATTGGATGAAAAAATATATGTTGAGAATTCAGAAGACTCTAGTGTTTTATAAGTTTGGCAACCCCTTTCAATATAAGTGTTATTCGCCAGTCCCTGCTATAGGCTACATCAAGAGGAAACAAACCTTAGAGATAGAACGTAGAACTACTGTATTGTGTCAAGTTTCAAGAAGCTAGCACAAACCGTGTTTGATTTAGAGTTCGAAGGGCATCTCTCAATATGGGAGAAAACAGAGTGAAACCTAAAAATTCAAACTGTTACTGCAAACGAATGCTTCAAACTAGGAGAACGAAACTTGGGCATCCAAGTTTGATTGGTGTACTGCTCATTACTTGAAAGTATCATGAAGGTCAGAAGAAAAAATATATGGTAAGATTTCAAGAGACTCTAGTTTTTTGGCAGCCTAAAAATGCCTTTCATTGAATGTGTCGTTCTCCAGTATGTGCTTAAAGCTACATCAAGAGGAAACAAACCTTAGAGATAGAACGTAGAACTACTGTATTGTGTCAAGTTTCAAGAAGCCAGCACAAACCGTGTTTGATTTAGAGTTTGAACTGCTTCTGCAATATAGGAGAAAACAGAGTGAAACCTAAAAATTCAAACTGTTACTCAAACGAATGCTTCAACCTAGAAGAACAAAACTTGGGCATCCAACTTTGATTGGTGTACTGCTCATTACTTGAAATTATCATGACGGTAGCATGAAAAAATATATGTTGGGATTTCAGGAGACGGTAGTTTTTTGGAAGCTTAACAACGCCTTTCATTGAAAGTGTTATGCACCAGTCTCTGCTTAAGGCTACATCAAGAGGAAACAAAGCTTAGGGATAAAACGTAGAACTACGTTATTGTGTCAGGTTTCAAGAAGCTAGCACAAACCGTATTTGATTTAGAGTTCGAACGGATTCTGTCAATATTGTAGAAAACAGAGTGAAACCTAAAAATTATAACTGTTACTGCAAACGAATGCTTCAACGTAAAAGAACGAAACTTGAGCATCCAAGTGGGATTGGTGTACTGATCATTACTTGAGAGTATCATGACGATTGGATGAAAAAATATATTTTGAGATTTCAGGAGACTCTAGTGTTTTGGAAGTTTGGCAACCCCTTTCAATATAAGTGTTATTCTCAAGTCTCTGCTTTAGGCTACATCAAGAGGAAACAAACCTTAGAGATAGAACGTAGAACTACTGTATTGTGTCAACTTTCAAGAAGCTAGCACAAACCGTGTTTGATTTAGAGTTCGAAGGGCATCTGTCAATATAGGAGAAAACAGAGTGAAACCTAAAAATTCAAACTGTTACTGCAAATGAATGCTTCAACCTCGGAGAACGAAACTTGGGCATCCAAGTTGGATTGGTGTACTGCTCATTACTTGAAAGTATCATGAAGTTCGGAAGAAATAATATATGGTGAGATTTCAGGAGACTCTAGTTTTTTGGCACCCTAACAATGCCTTTCATTGAATTTGTTATTCGCCAGTATCTGCTAAATGCTACATCAAGAGGAAACAAACCTTAGAGAAAGAAGGTAGAACTACTTTATTGTGTCGAGAATCAATAAGCCAGCACAAACCGTGTTTGATTTAGAGTTCTAATTGCATCTGTCAATATAGGAGAAAACAGAGTGAAACCTCAAAATTCAAACTGTTACTTCAAACGAATGCTTCAACGTAAAAGAACGAAACTTGAGCATCCAAGTGGGATTGGTGTACTGCTCATTACTTGCAAGTATTGAAGTTCGGAAGAAAAAATATATCGTGAGATTTCAGGAGACGGTAGTTTTTTGGAAGCTTAACAAGCCTTTCATTGAAAGTGTTATTCGCCAGTCTCTGCTTAAGGCTACATCAAGAGGAAACAAACCTTAGGGAAAGAACGTAGAACTACTGTATTGTGTAGCGTTTCAATAGCTAGCACAAACCGTGTTTGATTTAGAGGTTTGAACTGCATCTGTCAATATAGGAGAAAAGAGAGTGAAACCTAAAAATTCAAACTTTTACTGCAAACGAATGCTTCAACCTAGAAGAACGAAACTTGGGCATCCATGTTTGATTGGTTTACTGCTCATTACTTGAAATTATCATGAAGTTCGGATGAAAAAAATATGTTGAGATTTCAGGAGATGGTAGTTTTTTGGAAGCTTTACAACGCCTTTTATTGAAAGTGTTATTCGCCAGTCTCTTCTTCGGGTACATCAAGAGGAAACAAAGCTTAGGGATAGAACGTAGAACTACTTTATTGTGTCCAGTTTCTAGAAGCTAGCACAAACCATGTTTGATTTAGAGTTCTAACAGCATCTGTCCATATAGGAGAAAACAGAGTGAAACCAAAAGATTGAAACTGTTCCTGCAAACGAATGCTTCAATTTAGGAGAACGAAACTTGGGCATCCAAGTGGGATTGGTGTACTGATCATTACTTGAAAGTATCATGAAGATTGGATGAAAAAATATATGTTGATATTTCAGGAGACTCTAGTTTTTTGAAAGTTTGGCAACACCTTTCAATATATGTGTTATTCGCGAGTCCCTGCTTTAGGCTACACAAAGGGGAAACAAACCTTAGAGATAGAACGTAGAACTACGTTATAGTGTCAAGTTTCAAGAAGCAAGCACAAACCGTGTGTGATTTAGAGTTTTGAACTACATTTGTCAGTTTAGGAGAAAACAGAGTGAAAGCTAAAAATTCAAACTGTTACTGCAAACGAATGTTTCAACGTAGGAGAAGGAAACATGAGCATCCAAATGGGATTGGTGTACTGATCATTACATGAATGTGTCATGAAGATTGGATGAAAAATATATGTTGAGATTTCAGGAGACTCTAGTTTTTTGGATGTTTGGCAACCCCTTTCAATATAAATATTACTCACGAGTCCCTGCATTATGCTACATCTAGAGAAAACAAACCTTATAGATAAAACGTAGAACTACTGTATTGTGTCCAGTTTCAAGAAGGTAGCACAAACCGTGTTTGATTGAGAGTTTGAACTGCATGTGTCAATATAGGAGGAAACAGAGTGAAACCTAAAAAATCAAACTGTTACTGCAAACGAATGCTTCAACCTAGGAGAACAAAACTTGGGCATCCAAGTTTGATTGGTGTACTGCTCATTACTTGAAAGTATCATGAAGGTCGGAAGGAAAAATATATGTTGAGATTTCAGGAGACTCTAGTTTTTTGGCAGCCTGACAAAGCCTTTCATTGAATGTGTTATTCGCCAGTATCTGCTTAAGGCTACATCAAGAGGAAAAAAACCTTAGGGAAAGAAGGTAGAACTACTTTATTGTGTCAAGTTTCAAGAAGCTAGCACAAATCGTGTTTGATTTAGAGTTCTAACCTCATCTGTCAATATAGGAGAAAACATAGTGAAACCTAAAAATTCAAACTGTTCCTGCAAATGAATGCTTCAACCTAGAAGAACAAAACTTGGGCATCCACGTTTGATTGGTGTACTGATCAATACTTGAAAGAATCATGAAGATTGAATGAAAAAATATATGATGAGATTTCAGGAGATGGTAGTTTTTTGGAAGCTTAACAACGCCTTTCATTGAAAGTGTTTTTCGCCAGTCTCTGCTTAAAACTACATCAAGAGGAAACAAACATTAGGGATAGAACGTAGAACTCCTTTATTGTGTCAAGTGACAAGAAGGTCGCAAAAACCGTGTTTGATTTAGAGTTCGAACTTCATCTGTCAATATAGGAGAAAACAGAGTGAAACCTAAAAATTCAGACTGTTACTGCAAACGAATGCTTCAGTCTAGGAGAACGAAACCTGGGCATCCACGTTTGATTGGTGTGCTGCTCATTACTTGAAATTATCATGAAGGTAGGAAGAAAAAATATATGTTGAGATTTCAGGAGACAGTACTGTTTTGGCAGCCTAACAACACCTTTCATGGAATGTGTCTTTCGACAGTCTGTGCTTCGGTCTACATCCAGAGGAAACAAAAAATAAAAATAGAATGTAGAACTAGTTTACTGTTTCAAGTTTCAAGAAGCTAGCACAAACCGTGTTTGATTTAGAGTTTGAACTGCATTTGTCAATATAGGAAAAAACAGAGTGAAATGTAAAAATTCAAACCGTTCCTGCAAACAAATGCTTCAATCTAGGAGAAGTAAACTTTGGCATCCAAGTGGGATTGGTGTACTGATCATTACGTGAATGTATCATGAAGATTGGATGAAAAAATATATGTTGAGGTTTCAGGTGACTCTAGTTTTTTGAATGTTTGGTAACCCTTTTCAATACAAGTGTTATTCGCCAGTCCCTGCTTTAGGCTACATCAAGAGAAAACAAACCTTAGAGATGGAACGTAGAACTACTTTATTGTGTCAAGTTTCAATAAGCTAGCACAAACCGTGTTTGATTTAGAGTTTGAACTACATTTGACAATATAGGAGAAAACAGTGAAACCTAAAAATTACAACTGTTACTGCAAACGAATGCTTCAACCTAGAAGAAGGAAACATGGGCATCAAAGTTTGATTGTTGTACTGCTCATTACTTGAAATTATCATGAAGGTCGGAAGAAAAAATATATGTTGAGATTTCAGGAGACGGTAGATTTTGGAAGCTTTACAACGCCTTTTATTGAAAGTGTTATTCGCCAGTCTCTGCTTAGGGTACATCAAGAGGAAACAAAGCTTAGGGATAGAACGTAGAACTACTTTATTGTGTCAAGTTTCAAGAAGCTAGCACAAACCGTGTTTGATTTAGAGTTCTGACTGCATCTGTCAATATAGGAGAAAACAGAGTGAAACCTAAAAATTCAAACTGTTACTGCAAACGAATGCTTCAACGTAAAAGAACGAAACGTGAGCATGCAAGTGGGATTGGTGTACTGATCATTACTTGAAAGTATCATGAAGATTGGATCAAAAAATATATGTTGAGATTTCAGAAGACTCTAGTGTTTTGGAAGTTTGGCAACCCCTTTCAATATAAGTGTATTCGCCAGTCCCTGCTTTAGGCTACATCAAGAAGAAACAAACCTTAGAGATAGAACGTAGAACTACTGTATTGTGTCAAGTTTCAAGAAGCTTGCACAAACCGTGTTTGATTTAGAATTCGAAGGGCATCTGTCAATATAGGAGAAAACAGAGTGAAACCTAAAAATTCAAACTGTTACTGCAAACGAATGCTTCAACCTAGGAGAACGAACCTTGGGCATCCAAGTTTGGTTGGTGTACTGCTCATTACTGAAAGTATCATGAAGGTCTGGAAGAAAAAAATATATGTTGAGATTGCAGGAGACTCTAGTTTTTTGGCAGCCTAACAACGCCTTGCCATTGAAATGTGTTATTCGCCAGTATCTACTTAAGGCTACATCAAGAGAAAACAAACCTTAGGGAAAGAACGTAGAACTACTTTATTGTGTCAAGTTTCAAGAAAGCTACTACAACCGTGTTTGATTTAGGGGTTTGAACTACATTTGTCAATATAGGAGAAAACAGAGTGAAACCTAAAAATTCAACTGTTACTTCAAACGAATGCTTCAATGTAGGCGAATGAAACTTGAGCATCCAAGTGGGATTGGTGTACTGATCATTACTTGAAAGTATCATGAAGATTGGATGAAAAAATATATGTTAGATTTCAGAGACTCTAGTGTTTTGGAAGTTTGGCAACCCCTTTCAATATAAGTGTTATTCGCCAGTCCCTGCTTTAGGCTACATCAAGAGGAAACAACCTTAGATATAGAAGGTAGAACTACTGTATTGTGTCAAGTTTCAAGAAGCTAGCACATACCGTGTTTGATGTAGAGTTTGAACTGCATCTGTCAATATAGGTGAAAACAGAGTGAAACCTAAAAATTCAAACTGTTATTGCAAACGAATGCTTCAACCTAGAAGAACGAAACTTGGGCATCCAAGTTTGATTGGGGTACTGCTCATTACTTGAAATTATCATGAAGGTCGGATGAAAAAATATATGTTGAGATTTCAGGAGATGGTAGTTTTTTGGATGCTTAACAACGCCTTTCATTGAAAGTGTTATTCGCCAGTCTCTGCTTAAGGCTACATCAACAGGAAACAAAATTAGGGATAGAACGTAGAACTACTTTATTGTGTCAAGTTTCAAGAACCTAGTACCAACTGTGTTTGATTTAGAGTTCTAACTGCATCTGTCAATATAGGAGAAAACAGAGTGAAACCTAAAAATTCAAACTGTTCCTGCAAACAAATGCTTCAATCTAGGAGAACTAAATTTGGGCATCCAAGTCGGATTGGTGTACTGCTCATTACTTGAAATTATCATGAAGGTCGGATGAAAAAATATATGTTGAGATTTCAGGAGATGGTAGTTTTTTGGAAGCTTAACAACGCCTTTCATTGAAAGTGTTATTCGCCAGTCCTTGCTTTAGGCTACATCAAGAGGAAACAAATCTTATAGATAGAACGTAGAACTACTTTATTGTGTCAAGTTTCAAGGAGCTATCACAAACCGTGTTTGATTTAGAGTTTGAACTACATTTGTCAATATAGGAGAAAACAGAGTGAAACCTAAAAATTCAAACTGTTACTCCAAACGAATGCTTCAACATTGGAGAAGGAAACTTGAGCATCCATGTGGGATTGGTGTACTGATCATTACTTGAAAGTGTCATGAAGATTGGATGAAAAAATATATTTTGAGATTTCAGGAGACTCTAGTTTTTGGAAGTTTGGCAACCGCTTTCAATATAAGTGTTATTCGCCAGTCCCTGCATTAGGCTACATCAAGAGGAAACAAACCTCATAGATAGAACGTAGAACTACTGTGTTGTGTCAAGTTTCAAGAAGCTAGCACAAACCGTGATTGAATTAGAGTTCGAACTGCATCTGTCAATATAGGAGAAAACAGAGTGAAACCTAAAAATTCAAACTGCTACTGCAAATGAATGCTTCAACCTAGGAGAACAAAACTTGGGCATTCAAGTTTGATCGGTGTACTGCTCATTACTTGAAAGTATCATGAGGATCGGAAGAAAAAATATGTGTTGAGATTTCAGGAGACTCTAGTTTTTTGGCAGCCTGACAACGCCTTTCATTGAATGTGTTATTCGCCAGTATCTGCTTAAGGCTACATCAAGAGGAAACAAACGGTACTGAAAGAACGTAGAACTACTTTATTGTGTCAAGTTTCAAGAAGCTAGCACAAACCGTGTTTGATTTAGAGGTCTGACTGCATCTGTCAATATAGGAGAAAACAGAGTGAAACCTAAAAATTCAAACTGTTCCTGCAAACAAATGCTTCAACCTAGAAGAACAAAACTTGGAAATCCACGTTTGATTGGTGTACTGATCAATACTTGAAAGAATCATGAAGATTGGATAAAAAAATATATGTTGAGATTTCAGGAGATGGAAGTTTTTTGGAAGCTTAACAACACCTTTCATTGAAAGTGTTATTCGAGACCGGAGCAGGAAGCCGCGACACCGCCCAGCCAGACCGGAGCAGGAAGCCACGACTGCCGCCCAGCCAGACCGGAGCAGGAAGCCGCGACAGCCGCCCAGCCAGACCGGAGCAGGAAGCCGCGACAGCCGCCCAGCCAGACCGGAGCAGGAAGGCGCCAGACGCTCAGCCAGACCAGAGGAGGATGTCCGGTCCCGCCCCGAGCGCTAATCTCCAGGAAGCCCATCAACCCTTAAAACCCATCAAAGTGGGTGTGGCTACCAGCACAGTTGCGGCTGATCCAGGTACCCGGTTTCCAACTCCCCACCCTTAGCTGCGATAACTCAAAATATTTCCCACAAACTTTTGGGGATTGTAGCTATCAACACAAAACAACAACTGTAGAGGCACCTGGTTTCTACCTCAGAGACTAGAGTAGGGAAGATACAGGTGGAAGCTCATTTCCCTTCACACTGGCTATACCCACCACCCTGAATACAGAGGCTCAAACTAGGAATAGACAACGCCACCTACTGGAAGCAAGGAATACAGTGTTTTGAGAGCCTTTTTTTTTTCCTCTCTTTCTCTTTTCTTCTCTCTCTTCCACAACTTCAGCATATGTGAAACCAAGAACTGAGCATGAACAACTGAATTACCAAAGTAATATAATATAGAGGAATTGCATATACCCCACCTCCCCCCTATTTTTTTTTCTGTATTTCTATCTTACTTCCCTTTCCCTTCTCTTATTTCTCTTTTCTTCCTTGTTATTTCTTTTCTTTTCTTTTTTTTTAATTCATATTCTCTCTATACCACTTTCAATCTCCTAACTTTTGCTATCTATACATAGGGTAACTATCTAAATAGGAGGTTGAGTCTATACATTCTTCCATAAATTACCAGTTGAATGGTTAGAGTTCTCCAAAGGTGCTAAGTTATTTTAACCTTATTCCCTCACTCCTTTCTCTTTAAGTATAACATCCTTCGTCTGAAATTACGTTTTCTATATGCCACCAGATATGGTACGCCTTTTATGAAACTAAGGAATATATTCTTAAGTAATAATTAAATCCAATATCTATAGTCTTAGAATCTAACTATAAATGTATTAATAATGAAAACTTGTCCTTAGATAATGTACTGTTGATATTGGGATCTGTTAACATTGTCTTTTTCCGAAAAAGAGGAATATTGGAGCTATTCAAGAACAATACAAATATATAAGGGGAAAAACATTAGCTCAACAGTTTCACAAAGCTAGAAAGAATCATGAGCAGTATGAAAAGACAAGGAAAGAAAGGACCACAAACAATACAGGTCAATTCAACATTAGATGAGGTAATATCTGCAGCTGATGGAATGTCAGACAAACAGTTCAGGATATACATGCTTCAGATGATCTGGAGTCTCAAGGAAGACATTATTCATCAAATTCAGACAATGAAAAATCACTTTGACAATGAATTACATAAACAAATCCAAGAAGCAAAAGATCAACTCTATAGGGAGATAGAGGATATAAAAAACAAACAAACAGAAATCCTGGAAATGCAGGAAACAATAAACCAAATTAAAAACTCAAATGAGAGTATTACCAGCAGAGTAGAACACTTGGAAGATAGAACTTCAGACAACGAAGACAAAGTTTTTCAACTTGAAAAGAACATAGACAGCTCAGCGAGAATGTTAAGAAATCATGAGCAGAACATCCAAGAATTATGGGATAACATCAAGAAACCAAACCTAAGAGTTATTGGGATACAAGAGGGTACAGAGGTCCAAACCAAGGGAATGAGTAATCTATTCAATGAAATAATACTAGAAAACTTCCCAGACTTAAAGAATGAAAAAGAAATCCAAATACTAGAAGCCTACAGGACACCGAATATACAAAATCATAAGAGATCCACACCAAGACATATAATAATGAAGATGCCCAACATACAGAATAAGGAGAGAATCTTAAAAGCCACAAGAGAGAGGAAGCAGATTACATTTAAGGGTAAACCAATCAGGATAACTGCTGATCTTTCAACACAGACTCTGAAAGCTAGAAGATCCTGGAACAACATATTTCAAACGCTGAAAGAAAAAGGGTTCCAACCAAGAATCATGTATCCAGCGAAATTAAGCTTCAGGATTGAAGATGAAATAAAAATCTTCCACGATAAGCAAAAGTTAAAAGAATTTGCAGCTAGAAAACCAGCTCTTCAAAACATCCTTGGCAAAACATTACAGGAAGAGGAAATGAAAAATAACAATGAAAACCAACAACGGGAGGTAGTACAATAAAGGAAAAACTAAGCATAGAGGAAAAACTAATCATGTTAAGTATCATACATAACCAAATATGGCTGGAAATACAAGCCATATTTCAATAGTAACCCTAAATGTTAATGGCTTAAATGCACCAATCAAAAGACATAGGCTAGTAGAATGGATTAAAAAAAAAGATCCAACAATATGCTGCCTACAGGAGACTCATCTGATAGGAAAAGACATACACAGACTGAAGGTGAAAGGTTGGGAAAAATCATATCACTCATACGGACCCCGGAAGCAAGCAGGGGTGTCCATACTTGTATCAAATAAAATAGACTTCAAGCCAAAGTTAATCAAAAGGGATAAACAAGGACAATACATACTGCTCAAGGGAACCATACACCAACAAGACTTGACGATCATTAATATATATGCCCCAAACAATGGTGCAGCTACGTTCGTCAAACAAACTCTTCTCAAGTTCAAGAGTCTAATAGACCACAACACAATAATCATGGGAGATTTTAATACACCTCTCTCACCAATGGACAGATCTTCCAAACAAAAATTGAATAAAGAAACCATAGAGCTCAATAATACAATAAATAACTTAGACTTAATTGATATATACAGAATATACTACCCAACATCAAGCGGATACACTTTCTTCTCAGCAGCACATGGATCCTTCTCAAAAATAGACCATATATTATGTCACAGGGCAAAGCTTAGCAATTACAAAGGAGTTGAGATACTAACATGCATTTTATCTGATCATAATGGAATGAAATTGGAAATCAATAATAAAATGAGAAAGAAAAAACCCTACATCACATGGAGATTAAACAATATGCTACTGAATGAACAAAGGGTTACAGAAGGCATCAAAGAGGAAATTAAAAAATTCTTAGAGGTAAACGAAAACTCAGAAACAACATATCGAAATCTTTGGGACACTATGAAAACAGTACTAAGAGGAAAATTCATTTCATGGAGTTCATTCCTTAAAAGAAGGAAAAGCCAACAAATAAATGACCTCATGCTACACCTCAAAGCCTTAGAAAAAGAAGAACAAATCAGCAGCAAATACAGTAGAAGGCAAGAAATAATTAAAATTAGAGCAGAAATCAATGAAATCGAAACAAAAGAAACAATTGAAAAAATTGACAAAACTAAAAGTTGGTTCTTTGAAAAAATAAATAAGATTGATAGACCACTAGCCACACTAACAAGGAGAAGAAGAGAGAGAACCCAAATTACTAGCTTACGGGATGAAAAAGGCAACATCACAACAGACAATTCAGAAATACAGACGATAATTAGAAATTATTTTGAAACCCTATACTCTAATAAAATAGAAGATAGTGAAGGCATAGATAAATTCCTTGAGACATATGAACTACCCAGATTGAATCAGGAAAATATAAATAACCTAAACACATCAATATCAAGGGAGGAAATAGAAGAAGCCATCAAAAGACTACCAACCAAGAAAAGCCCAGGACCAGATGGATATACAGCAGAGTTTTACAAAACATTTAAAGTGGAACTAATACCAATACTCCATAATCTATTTCAGGAGATAGAAAAAGAGGGAGAACTCCCAAATTCATTCTATGAGGCCAATATCACTCTGATTCCCAAACCAGAGATGGACACCTCAAAGAAAGAAAACTACAGACCAATATCCCTAATGAATTTAGATGCAAAAATCCTCAATAAAATTCTGGCAAATCGTATACAAAAACATATCAAAAAGATTGTGCACCATGATCAAGTAGGATTCATCCCTGGGATGCAAGGCTGGTTCAATATACGGAAATCAATAAACGTTATTCACCACATCAATAGACTTAAAGATAAGAACCATATGATCATCTGGGTGGACGCAGAAAAAGCATTTGACAAAGTACAGCATCCCTTTATGTTCAAAACATTAGAAAAACTAGGGATAACAGGAACTTACCTCAAAATTATAAAAGCTATATATGCTAAGCCTCAGGCTAGCATCATTCTAAATGGAAAAAAAAACTGAAGGCATTCCCTCTAAAATCTGGAACAAGACAGGGATGCCCTCTCTCACCACTTCTATTCAATATAGTTCTCGAAACACTGGCCAGAGCAATTAGACAGACGAAAGAAATTAAAGGCATAAAAATAGGAAAAGAAGAACTTAAATTATCACTATTTGTGGATGATATGATCCTATACCTAGAAGACACAAAAGGGTCTACAAAGAAACTACTAGAGCTAATAAATGAATTAAGCAAAGTGGCTGGATATAAAATCAACACGCATAAATCAAAGGCATTCCTGTATATCAGCGACAAATCTTCTGAACTGGAAATGAGGACATCTACCCCATTCACAATATCCTCAAAAAAAATAAAATACTTGGGAATCAACCTAACAAAAGAGGTGAAAGATTTATACAATGAAAACTACAGAACCCTAAAGAGAGAAATAGAAGAAGATCTCAGAAGATGGAAAAATATACCCTGTTCATGGATAGGCAGAACTAACATCATCAAAATGGCAATATTACCAAAAGTTCTGTATAGGTTCAATTCAATGCCAATCAAAATCCCAACGGCATGTCTTGAAGAAATAGATAAAGCAATCATGAAATTCATATGGAAAAATAAAAGACCCAGAATAGCAAAAGCAATTCTAAGCAGGAAGTGTGAATCAGGAGGTGTAGCGATACCAGATTTCAAACTGTACTACAAAGCAATAGTAACAAAAACAGCATGGTACTGCTACCAAAACAGGCAGGTGGACCAATGTTATAGAATAGAAACCAATCCACAAAATTACAACTATCTTATATTCGATAAAGGGGCTAAAAGCATGCAATGGAGGAAGGATAGCATCTTCAACAAATGGTGCTGGGAAAACTGGAAATCCATATGCAATAAAATGAAACTGAATCCCCTCCTCTCGCCATGCACAAAAGTTAACTCAAAATGGATCAAGGACCTTGATATCAAATCAGAGACTATGCGTCTGATAGATGAAAAGGTTGGCTCCGATCTACATATTGTGGGGTCGGGCTCCAAATTCCTTGATAGGACACCCATAGCACAAGAGTTAAAAACAAGAATCAACAAATGCGACTTACTTAAACTAAAAAGTTTTTTTCTCAGCAAGAGAAACAATAAGAGAGGTAAATAGGGAGCCTACACCATGGGAACAAATTTTTACTCCTCACACTTCAGATAGAGCCCTAATATCTAGAGTATACAAAGAACTCAAAAAATTAAACAATAAGAAAACAAATAACCCAATCAACAAATGGGCCAAAGACCTGAACAGACACTTCTCAGAGGAGGACATACAATCAATCAACAAGTACATGAAGAAATGCTCACCATCTCTAGCAGTCAGAAAAATGCAAATCAAAACCACATTAAGATACCATCTCACTCCAGTAAGATTGACAGCCATTATGAAGTCAAACAATAACAAGTGCTGGCGAGGATGTGGGGAAAAGGGTACTCTTATACATTGCTGGTGGGACTGCAAAATGGTGAGGCCAATATGGAAAGCAGTATGGAGATTCCTGGGAAAGCTGGGAATGGAACCACCATTTGACCCAGCTATTGCCCTTCTCGGAATATTCACTGAAGACCTCAAAAGAGCGTACTACAGGGATACTGCCACATCGATGTTCATAGCAGCACAATTCACAATAGCTAGACTGTGGAACCAACCCCGATGCCCCTCAATAGATGAATGGAAAAAATATTGTGGAATTTATACACAATGGAGTACTACGCAGCACTAAGAAATGACAAAATTATGGAATTTGCAGTGAAATGGATGGCACTATAGCAGATTATGCTAAGTGAAGCTAGCCAATCCCTAAAAAACAAATGCCAAATGTCTTCTTTGATATAATGAGAGCAACCAAGAACAGAGCAGAGAGGAAGAGCAGGAGGAAAAGATTAACATTAAGCAGAGTTATGAAGTGGAAGGGAAAGGGAGAGAAAAGGGAAATGGCTTGGAAATGGAAGGAGACCCTCATTGTTATACAAGATTACAAATAAGAGTTTGTGAGGGGAATGGGAATAAAATAAAGAGAGAAATGAATTACAGTAGATGGGGTAGAGAGAGAAGATGGGAGGGGAGGGGAGGGGGGATAGTAGAGGACAGGAAAGGTAGCAGAATACAACAGATACTATTATGGTATTATGTAATAATGTGGATGTGTAACCGATGTGATTCTGAAATCTTTGTAATGTTCATCAAGAGGAAAACAAAGCTTAGGGAGAAAACAGAGTGAAACCTAAAAATTCAAACTGTTCCTGCAAAGGAATGCTTCAACGTAAAAGAACGAAACTTGAGCATCCAAGTGGGATTGGTGTATTGATCATTACTTGAAAGTATCATGAAGATTGGATGAAAAAATATATGTTGAGATTTCAGGAGACTCTAGTGTTTTGGAAGTTTGGCAACCCCTTTCAATATAAGTATTATTCGCCAGTCCCTGCTTTAGGCTACATCAAGAGGAAACAAACATTATAGATAGAACTTAGAACTACTGTATTGTGTCAAGTTTCAAGAAGCTAGCACAAACCGTGTTTGATTTAGAGTTCGAACGGCATCTGTCAATATAGGAGAAAACAGAGTGAAACCTAAAAATACAAACTGTTACTGCAAACGAATGCTTCATCCTAGGAGAACTAAACTTGGGCATCCAAGTATGATTGGTGTACTGCTCATTACTTGAAAGTATCATGAAGATTGGATGAAAAAATATATGTTGAGATTTCAGGAGACTCTAGTGTTTTGGAAGTTTGGCAACCCCTTTCAATATAAGTGTTATTCCCCAGTCCCTGCTTTAGGCTACATCAAGAGGAAACAAACCTTAGAGATAGAACGTAGAAATACTGTATTGTGTCAAGTTTCAAGAAGCTAGCGCAAACCGTGTTTGATTTAGAGTTCGAACTGCATCTGTCAATATAGGAGAAAACAGAGTGAAACCTAAAAATTCAAACTGTTACTGCAAATGAATGCTTCAACCTAGAAGAACGAAACTTGGGCATCCAAGTTTGATTGGTGTACTGCTCATTACTTGAAATTATCATGAAGGTCGGATGAAAAAATATATGTTGAGATTTCAGGACACGGTAGTTTTTTGGAAGCTTAACAACGCCTTTCATTGAAAGTGTTATTCGCCAGTCTCTGCTTAAGGAAACATCAAGAAGAAACAAACCTTAGGGATAGAACGTAGAACTACTTTATTGGGTCAAGTGACAAGAAGCTCGCAAAAACCATGTTTGATTTAGAGTTCGAACTGCATCTGTCAATATAGGAGAAAACAGAGTGAAACCTAAAAATTCAAACTGTTACAGCAAACGAATGTTTCAACCTAGGAGAACGAAACTTGGGCATCCACGTTTGATTGGTGTACTGTTCATTACTTGAAATTATCATTAAGGTCGGAAGAAAAAATATATGTTGAGATTTCAGGAGACTGTAGTATTTTGGCAGCCTAACAACGCCTTTCATTGAATGTGTCTTTTGTCAGTCTCTGCTTCGTTCTACATCCAGAAGAAACAAAAAATAAAAATAGAATGTAGAACTACTTTACAGTTTCAAGTTTCAAAAAGATAGCACAAACCGTGTTTGATTTAAAGTTCGAACTGCATCTGTCAATATAGGAGAAAACAGAGTGAAACCTAAAAATTCAAACTGTTCCTGCAAACGAATGCTTCAATCTAGGAGAAGTAAACTTTGGCATCCAAGTGGGATTGGTTTACTGATCATTACGTGAATGTATCATGAAGATTGGATGAAAAAATATATGTTGAGTTTTAAGGAGACTCTAGTTTTTTGAAAGTTTGGTAACCCCTTTCAATATAAGTGTTATTCGCCAGTCCCTGTTTGAGGCTACATCAAGAGGAAACAAACCTTAGAGATAGAACGTAGAACTACTTTATTGGGTCAAGTTTCAAGAAGCTAGCACAAAGCGTGTTTGATTTAGAGTTCGAACTGCATCTGTCAATATAGGAGAAAACAGAGTGAAACCTAAAAATTCAAACTGTTCCTGCAAACGAATGCTTCAACGTAAAAGAACGAAACTTGAGCATCCACGTGGGATTGGTGTACTGATCATTACTTGAAAGTATCATGAAGATTGGATGAAAAAATATATGTTGAGATTTCAGGAGACTCTAGTGTTTTGGAAGTTTGGCAACCCCTTTAAATATAAGTGCTATTCGCCAGTCTCTGCTTTAGGCGACATCAGGAGGAAACAAACCTTAGAGATAGAACGTAGAACTACATTATTGTGTCAATTTTCAAGAAGCTAGCAATAACCGTGTTTGATTTAGAGTTCTAACTGCATCTGTCAATATAGGAGAAAACAGAGTGAAACCTAAAAATTCAAACTGTTCCTGCAAAGGAATGCTTCAACGTAAAAGAACGAAACTTGAGCATCCAAGTGGGATTGGTGTACTGATCATTACTTGAAAGTATCATGAAGATTGGATGAAAAAATATATGTTGAGATTTCAGGAGACTCTAGTGTTTTGGAAGTTTGGCAACCCCTTTCAATATAAGTGTTATTCGCCAGTCCCTGCTTTAGGCTACATCAAGAGGAAACAAACATTATAGATAGAACTTAGAACTACTGTATTGTGTCAAGTTTCAAGAAGCTAGCACAAACCGTGTTTGATTTAGAGTTCGAACGGCATCTGTCAATATAGGAGAAAACAGAGTGAAACCTAAAAATACAAACTGTTACTGCAAACGAATGCTTCATCCTAGGAGAACTAAACTTGGGCATCCAAGTATGATTGGTGTACTGCTCACTACTTGAAAGTATCATGAAGATTGGAGGAAAAAATATATGTTGAGATTTCAGGAGACTCTAGTGTTTTGGAAGTTTGGCAACCCCTTTCAATATAAGTGTTATTCCCCAGTCCCTGCTTTAGGCTACATCAAGAGGAAACAAACCTTAGAGATAGAACGTAGAAATACTGTATTGTGTCAAGTTTCAAGAAGCTAGCGCAAACCGTGTTTGATTTAGAGTTCGAACTGCATCTGTCAATATAGGAGAAAACAGAGTGAAACCTAAAAATTCAAACTGTTACTGCAAATGAATGCTTCAACCTAGAAGAACGAAACTTGGGCATCCAAGTTTGATTGGTGTACTGCTCATTACTTGAAATTATCATGAAGGTCGGATGAAAAAATATATGTTGAGATTTCAGGACACGGTAGTTTTTTGGAAGCTTAACAACGCCTTTCATTGAAAGTGTTATTCGCCAGTCTCTGCTTAAGGAAACATCAAGAAGAAACAAACCTTAGGGATAGAACGTAGAACTACTTTATTGGGTCAAGTGACAAGAAGCTCGCAAAAACCATGTTTGATTTAGAGTTCGAACTGCATCTGTCAATATAGGAGAAAACAGAGTGAAACCTAAAAATTCAAACTGTTACAGCAAACGAATGTTTCAACCTAGGAGAACGAAACTTGGGCATCCACGTTTGATTGGTGTACTGTTCATTACTTGAAATTATCATTAAGGTCGGAAGAAAAAATATATGTTGAGATTTCAGGAGACTGTAGTATTTTGGCAGCCTAACAACGCCTTTCATTGAATGTGTCTTTTGTCAGTCTCTGCTTCGTTCTACATCCAGAAGAAACAAAAAATAAAAATAGAATGTAGAACTACTTTACAGTTTCAAGTTTCAAAAAGATAGCACAAACCGTGTTTGATTTAAAGTTCGAACTGCATCTGTCAATATAGGAGAAAACAGAGTGAAACCTAAAAATTCAAACTGTTCCTGCAAACGAATGCTTCAATCTAGGAGAAGTAAACTTTGGCATCCAAGTGGGATTGGTTTACTGATCATTACGTGAATGTATCATGAAGATTGGATGAAAAAATATATGTTGAGTTTTAAGGAGACTCTAGTTTTTTGAAAGTTTGGTAACCCCTTTCAATATAAGTGTTATTCGCCAGTCCCTGTTTGAGGCTACATCAAGAGGAAACAAACCTTAGAGATAGAACGTAGAACTACTTTATTGGGTCAAGTTTCAAGAAGCTAGCACAAAGCGTGTTTGATTTAGAGTTCGAACTGCATCTGTCAATATAGGAGAAAACAGAGTGAAACCTAAAAATTCAAACTGTTCCTGCAAACGAATGCTTCAACGTAAAAGAACGAAACTTGAGCATCCACGTGGGATTGGTGTACTGATCATTACTTGAAAGTATCATGAAGATTGGATGAAAAAATATATGTTGAGATTTCAGGAGACTCTAGTGTTTTGGAAGTTTGGCAACCCCTTTCAATATAAGTGCTATTCGCCAGTCTCTGCTTTAGGCGACATCAGGAGGAAACAAACCTTAGAGATAGAACGTAGAACTACATTATTGTGTCAATTTTCAAGAAGCTAGCAATAACCGTGTTTGATTTAGAGTTCTAACTGCATCTGTCAATATAGGAGAAAACAGAGTGAAACCTAAAAATTCAAACTGTTCCTGCAAAGGAATGCTTCAACGTAAAAGAACGAAACTTGAGCATCCAAGTGGGATTGGTGTACTGATCATTACTTGAAAGTATCATGAAGATTGGATGAAAAAATATATGTTGAGATTTCAGGAGACTCTAGTGTTTTGGAAGTTTGGCAACCCCTTTCAATATAAGTGTTATTCGCCAGTCCCTGCTTTAGGCTACATCAAGAGGAAACAAACATTATAGATAGAACTTAGAACTACTGTATTGTGTCAAGTTTCAAGAAGCTAGCACAAACCGTGTTTGATTTAGAGTTCGAACGGCATCTGTCAATATAGGAGAAAACAGAGTGAAAACCAAAAATACAAACTGTTACTGCAAACGAATGCTTCATCCTAGGAGAACTAAACTTGGGCATCCAAGTATGATTGGTGTACTGCTCATTACTTGAAAGTATCATGAAGATTGGATGAAAAAATATATGTTGAGATTTCAGGAGACTCTAGTGTTTTGGAAGTTTGGCAACCCCTTTCAATATAAGTGTTATTCCCCAGTCCCTGCTTTAGGCTACATCAAGAGGAAACAAACCTTAGAGATAGAACGTAGAAATACTGTATTGTGTCAAGTTTCAAGAAGCTAGCGCAAACCGTGTTTGATTTAGAGTTCGAACTGCATCTGTCAATATAGGAGAAAACAGAGTGAAACCTAAAAATTCAAACTGTTACTGCAAATGAATGCTTCAACCTAGAAGAACGAAACTTGGGCATCCAAGTTTGATTGGTGTACTGCTCATTACTTGAAATTATCATGAAGGTCGGATGAAAAAATATATGTTGAGATTTCAGGACACGGTAGTTTTTTGGAAGCTTAACAACACCTTTCATTGAAAGTGTTATTCGCCAGTCTCTGCTTAAGGAAACATCAAGAAGAAACAAACCTTAGGGATAGAACGTAGAACTACTTTATTGGGTCAAGTGACAAGAAGCTCGCAAAAACCATGTTTGATTTAGAGTTCGAACTGCATCTGTCAATATAGGAGAAAACAGAGTGAAACCTAAAAATTCAAACTGTTACAGCAAACGAATGTTTCAACCTAGGAGAACGAAACTTGGGCATCCACGTTTGATTGGTGTACTGTTCATTACTTGAAATTATCATTAAGGTCGGAAGAAAAAATATATGTTGAGATTTCAGGAGACTGTAGTATTTTGGCAGCCTAACAACGCCTTTCATTGAATGTGTCTTTTGTCAGTCTCTGCTTCGTTCTACATCCAGAAGAAACAAAAAATAAAAATAGAATGTAGAACTACTTTACAGTTTCAAGTTTCAAAAAGATAGCACAAACCGTGTTTGATTTAAAGTTCGAACTGCATCTGTCAATATAGGAGAAAACAGAGTGAAACCTAAAAATTCAAACTGTTCCTGCAAACGAATGCTTCAATCTAGGAGAAGTAAACTTTGGCATCCAAGTGGGATTGGTTTACTGATCATTACGTGAATGTATCATGAAGATTGGATGAAAAAATATATGTTGAGTTTTAAGGAGACTCTAGTTTTTTGAAAGTTTGGTAACCCCTTTCAATATAAGTGTTATTCGCCAGTCCCTGTTTGAGGCTACATCAAGAGGAAACAAACCTTAGAGATAGAACGTAGAACTACTTTATTGGGTCAAGTTTCAAGAAGCTAGCACAAAGCGTGTTTGATTTAGAGTTCGAACTGCATCTGTCAATATAGGAGAAAACAGAGTGAAACCTAAAAATTCAAACTGTTCCTGCAAACGAATGCTTCAACGTAAAAGAACGAAACTTGAGCATCCACGTGGGATTGGTGTACTGATCATTACTTGAAAGTATCATGAAGATTGGATGAAAAAATATATGTTGAGATTTCAGGAGACTCTAGTGTTTTGGAAGTTTGGCAACCCCTTTCAATATAAGTGCTATTCACCAGTCTCTGCTTTAGGCGACATCAGGAGGAAACAAACCTTAGAGATAGAACGTAGAACTACATTATTGTGTCAATTTTCAAGAAGCTAGCAATAACCGTGTTTGATTTAGAGTTCTAACTGCATCTGTCAATATAGGAGAAAACAGAGTGAAACCTAAAAATTCAAACTGTTCCTGCAAAGGAATGCTTCAACGTAAAAGAACGAAACTTGAGCATCCAAGTGGGATTGGTGTACTGATCATTACTTGAAAGTATCATGAAGATTGGATGAAAAAATATATGTTGAGATTTCAGGAGACTCTAGTGTTTTGGAAGTTTGGCAACCCCTTTCAATATAAGTGTTATTCGCCAGTCCCTGCTTTAGGCTACATCAAGAGGAAACAAACATTATAGATAGAACTTAGAACTACTGTATTGTGTCAAGTTTCAAGAAGCTAGCACAAACCGTGTTTGATTTAGAGTTCGAACGGCATCTGTCAATATAGGAGAAAACAGAGTGAAAACCAAAAATACAAACTGTTACTGCAAACGAATGCTTCATCCTAGGAGAACTAAACTTGGGCATCCAAGTATGATTGGTGTACTGCTCATTACTTGAAAGTATCATGAAGATTGGATGAAAAAATATATGTTGAGATTTCAGGAGACTCTAGTGTTTTGGAAGTTTGGCAACCCCTTTCAATATAAGTGTTATTCCCCAGTCCCTGCTTTAGGCTACATCAAGAGGAAACAAACCTTAGAGATAGAACGCAGAAATACTGTATTGTGTCAAGTTTCAAGAAGCTAGCGCAAACCGTGTTTGATTTAGAGTTCGAACTGCATCTGTCAATATAGGAGAAAACAGAGTGAAACCTAAAAATTCAAACTGTTACTGCAAATGAATGCTTCAACCTAGAAGAACGAAACTTGGGCATCCAAGTTTGATTGGTGTACTGCTCATTACTTGAAATTATCATGAAGGTCGGATGAAAAAATATATGTTGAGATTTCAGGAGACGGTAGTTTTTTGGAAGCTTAACAACGCCTTTCATTGAAAGTGTTATTCGCCAGTCTCTGCTTAAGGAAACATCAAGAGGAAACAAACCTTAGGGATAGAACGTGGAACTACTTTATTGGGTCAAGTGACAAGAAGCTCGCAAAAACCATGTTTGATTTAGAGTTCGAACTGCATCTGTCAATATAGGAGAAAACAGAGTGAAACCTAAAAATTCAAACTGTTACTGCAAACGAATGCTTCAACCTTGGAGAACGAAACTTGGGCATCCACGTTTGATTGGTGTACTGTTCATTACTTGAAATTATCATTAAGGTCGGAAGAAAAAATATATGTTGAGATTTCAGGAGACTCTAGTGTTTTGGAAGTTTGGCAACCCCTTTCAATATAAGTGTTATTCACCAGACCCTGCTTTAGGATACATCAAGAGGAAACAAACAATAGAGATAGAACGTAGAACTAATGTATTTGTCAAGTTTCTAGAAGCCAGCACAAACCGTGTTTGATTTAGAGTTTGAAATGCATCTGTCAATATAGTAGAAAACAGAGTGTAATCTAAAAATTCAAACTGTTACTGCAAACGAATGCTTCAACCTAGGAGAACGAAACTTGGGCATCCAAGTCTGATTGGTGTACTGCTCATTACTTGAAAGTATTATGAAGGTCGGAAGCAAAAATTTATGCTGAGGTTTCAGGAGACTCTAGTGTTTTGGCAACCTAACCACGCCTTTCATTGAATGTGTCATTCACCAGTATCTGCTTACGGCTACATCAAGAGGAAACAAACCTTAGAGTTAGAACGTAGAACTACTGTATTGTGTCAAGTTTCAAGAAGCTAGCACAAATCGTGTTTGATTTAGAGTTCTAGCTGCATCTGTCAATATAGGAGAAAACAGAATGAAACCTAAAAATTCAAACTGTTACTGCAATCGAATGCTTCAACGTAAAAGAACGAAACTTGAGCATCCAATTGGGATTGGTGTACTGATCATTACTTGAAAGTATCATGAAGATTGGATGAAAAAATATATGTTGAGATTTCAGGAGATTCTAGTGTTTTGGAAGTTTGGCAACCCCTTTCAATATAAGTGTTATTCGCCAGTCCCTGCTTTAGGCTACATCAAGAGGAAACAAACCTTAGAGATAGAACGTAGAACTAATGTATTGTGTCAAGATTCAAGAAGCCAGCACAAACCGTGTTTGATTTAGAGTTCGAACGCATCCATCAATATAGGAGAAAACAGAGTGAAACCTAAAAATTCAAACTGTTACTGCAAACGAATGCTTCAACCTAGGAGAACGAAACTTGGGCATCCAAGTTTGATTGGTGTACTGCTCATTACTTGAAAGTATCATGAAGGTCGGAAGCAAAAATTTATGTTGAGATTTCAGGAGACTCTAGTGTTTTGGCAGCCTAACCACGCCTTTCATTGAATGTGTCATTCACCAGTATCTGCTTACGGCTACATCAAGAGGAAACAAACCTTAGAGAGAGAACGTAGAACTACTGTATTGTGTCAAGTTTCAAGAAGCTAACACAAATCATGTTTTATTTAGAGTTCTAACTGCATCTGTCAATATAAGAGAAAACAGAATGAAACCTAAAAATTCAAACTGTTACTGCAAACGAATGCTTCAACGTAAAAGAACGAAACTTGAGCATCCAATTGGGATTGGTGTACTGATAATTACTTGAAAGTATCATGAAGATTGGATGAAAAAATATATGTTGAGATTTCAGGAGACTCTAGTGTTTTGGAAGTTTGGCAACCCCTTTCAATATAAGTGTTATTCGCCAGTCCCTGCTTTAGGCTACATCAAGAGGAAACAAACCTTAGAGATAGAACGTAGAACTAATGTATTGTGTCAAGATTCAAGAAGCCAGCACAAACCGTGTTTGATTTAGAGTTCGAACGCATCCATCAATATAGTAGAAAACAGAGTGAAACCTAAAAATTCAAACTGTTACTGCAAATGAATGCTTCAACCTAGGAGAACGAAACTTGGGCATCCAAGTTTGATTGGTGTACTGCTCATTACTTGAAAGTATCATGAAGGTCGGAAGCAAAAATTTATGTTGAGATTTCAGGAGATTCTAGTGTTTTGGCAGCCAAAAAACGCCTTTCATTGAATGTGTCATTCACCAGTATCTGCTTACGGCTACATCAAGAGGAAACAAACCTTAGAGAGAGAACGTAGAACTAATGTGTTGTGTCAAGTTTCAAGAAGCTAGCACAAACCGTGTTTGATTTAGAGTTCTAATTGCATCTGTCATTATAGGAGAAAACAGAGTGAAACCTAAAAATTCAAACTGTTACTGCAAACGAATGCTTCAACGTGAAAGAACGAAACTTGAGCATCCAAGTGGGATTGGTGTACTGATCATTACTTGAAAGTATCATTAAGATTGGAAGAAAAAATATATGTTGAGATTTCAGGAGACTCTAGTGTTTTGGAAGTTTGGCAAACCCTTTCAATATAAGTGTTATTCACCACTCCCTGCTTAAGGCTACATCAAGAGGAAACAAACGTTAGAGATAGAACGTAGAACTAATGAATTGTGTCAAGTTTCAAGAAGCTAGCACAAACCGTGTTTGATTTAGAGTTCGAACGCATCTGTCAATAGAGTAGAAAACAGAGTGTAACCTAAAAATTCAAACTGTTACTGCAAACGAATGCTTCAACCTAGGAGAACGAAACTTGGGCATCCAAGTTTGATTGGTGTACTGCTCATTACTTGAAAGTATCATGAAGGTCGGAAGCAAAAATTTATGTTGAGATTTCAGGAGACTCTAGTGTTTTGGCAGCCTAACCACGCCTTTCATTGAATGTGTCATTCACCAGTATCTGCTTAAGGCTACATCAAGAGGAAACAAACCTTAGAGAGAGAACGTAGAACTACTGTATTGTGTCAAGTTTCAAGAAGCTAACACAAATCATGTTTTATTTAGAGTTCTAACTGCATCTGTCAATATAGGAGAAAACAGAATGAAACCTAAAAATTCAAACTGTTACTGCAAACGAATGCTTCAATGTAAAAGAACGAAACTTGAGCATCCAGTTGGGATTGGTGTACTGATCATTACTTGAAAGTATCATGAAGATTGGATGAAAAAATATATGTTGAGATTTCAGGAGACTCTAGTGTTTTGGAAGTTTGGCAACCCCTTTCAATATAAGTGTTATTCGCCAGTCCCTGCTTTAGGCTACATCAAGAGGAAACAAACCTTAGAGATAGAACGTAGAACTAATGTATTGTGTCAAGATTCAAGAAGCCAGCACAAACCGTGTTTGATTTAGAGTTCGAACGCATCCGTCAATATAGTAGAAAACAGAGTGAAACCTAAAAATTCAAACTGTTACTGCAAACGAATGCTTCAATCTAGGAGAACGAAACTTGGGCATCCAAGTTTGATTGGTCGTAGTGCTCATTACTTGAAAGTATCATGAAGGTCGGAAGCAAAAATTTATGTTGAGATTTCAAGAGACTCTAGTGTTTTGGCAGCCTAACAACGCCTTTCAATGAATGTGTCATTCACCAGTATCGGCTTATGGCTACTTCAAGAGGAAACAAACCTTAGAGAGAGAACGTAGAACTACTGTATTGTGTCAAGTTTCAAGAAGCTAGCAAAAACCGTGTTTGATTTAGAGTTCTAACTGCATCTGTCAGTATAGGAGAAAACAGAGTGAAATCTAAAAATTCAAACTGTTACTGCAAACGAATGCTTCAACTTAAAAAAACGAAACTTGAGCATCCAAGTGGGATTGGTGTACTGATCATTACTTGAAAGTATCATGAAGATTGATTGAAAAAATATATGTTGAGATATCAGGAGACTCTAGTGTTTTGGAAGTTTGGCAACCCCTTTCAATATAAGTGTTATTCACCAGTCCCAGCTTTAGGCTACATCAAGAGGAAACAAACCTCAGAGATAGAACGTAGAACTAACGTATTGTGTCAAGTTTCAAGAAGCTAGCACAAACCGTGTTTGATATAGAGTTCGAACTGCATCTGTCAATATAGGAGAAAACAGAGTGAAACCTAAAAATTCAAACTGTTACTGCAAACGAATGCTTCAACCTAGGAGAACGAAACATGGGCATCCAAGCTTGATTGGTGTACTGCTCATTACTTGAAAGTATCATGAAGGTCGGAAGAAAAAATATATGGTGATATTTCAGGAGACTCTAGTTTTTTGGCAGCCTAACAACGCCTTTCATTGAATGGGTTATTCGCCAGTATCTGCTTAAGGCTACATCAAGAGGAAACAAACCTTAGGGAAAGAAGGTAGAACTACATTATTGTGTCGAGTTTCAATAAGCTAGCACAAACCGTGTTTGATGTAGAGTTCTAATTGCATCTGTCAATATAGGAGAAAACAGAGTGAAACCTAAAAATTCAAACTGTTACTGCAAAATAATGCTTCAACGTAAAAGAATGAAACTTGAGCATCCAAGTGGGATTGGTGAACTGATCATTACTTGAAAGTATCATGAAGATTGGATGAAAAAATATATGTTGAGATTACAGGAGACTCTAGTGTTTTGGAAGTATGGCAACCCTTTCAATGTAAGTGTTATTCGCCAGTCCCTGCTTTAGGCTATATCAAGATGAAACAAACCTTAGAGATAGAACGTAGAACTACTGTATTGTGTCAAGTTTCAAGAAGCTAGCACAAACCGTGTTTGATATAGAGTTCGAACTGCATCTGTAAATATAAGAGAAAACAGAGGAAACCTAAAAATTCAAACTGTTACTGCAAACGAATGCTTCAACCTAGGAGAACGAAACTTTTGCATCCAAGTTTGATTGGTGTAATGCTCATTACTTGATAGTACCCTGAAGGTCGGAAGCAAAAATTTATCTTGAGATTTCAGGAGACTCTAGTGTTTTGGCAGCCTAACCACGCCTTTCATTGAATGTGTCATTCACCAGTATCTGCTTACGGCTACATCAAGAGGATACAAACCTTAGAGAGAGAACGTAGAAATACTGTATTGTGTCAAGTTTCAAGAAGCTAGCACAAATCGTGTTTGATTTAGAGTTCGAACTGCATCTGTCAATATAGGAGAAAACAGAGTGAAACCTAAAAATTTGAAATGTTACTGCAAACGAATGCTTCAACCTAGGAGAACGAAACATGGGCATCCAAGTTTGATTGGTTTACTGGTCATTACTTGAAAGGATCATGAAGATTGGATGAAAAAATATATGTTGAGATTTCAGGAGACTCTAGTGTTTTGGAAGTTTGGCAACTCCTTTCAATATAAGTGTTATTCACCAGTCACTGCTTTAGGCTACATGAAGAGAAAATAAATCTTAGAGATAGAATGTAGAACTACTGTATTTTGTCAAGTTTCAAGAACCTAGCACAAACCGTGTTCGATGTAGAGTTCTAATTTCATCTGTCAATATAGGATAAAAAGGAGTGAAACCTAAAAATTCAAACTGTTACTGCAAATGAATGCTTCAACATAAAAGAATGAAACTTGAGCATCCAAGTGGGATTGGTGTACTGATCATTACTTGAAAGTATCATGAAGATTGGATGATAAAATATATGTTGAGATTTCAGGAGACTCTAGTGTTTTGGAAGTTTGGCAACCCCTTTCAATATAAGTGTTATTCGCCAGTCCCTGCTTTAGGCTACATCAAGAGGAAAGAAACCTTAGAGATAGAACGTAGACCTAATATATTGTGTCAAGTTTCAAGAAGCTAGCACAAACCGTGTTTGATTTAGAGTTCGAACGGCATCTGTCAATATCGGAGAAAACAGAGTGAAACCTAAAAATTCAAACTGTTACTGCAAACGAATGCTTCAACCTAGGAGAATGAAACATGGGCATCCAAGTTTGATTGGTGTGCTGCTCATTATTTGAAAGAATCATGAAAGTCGGAAGCAAATATTTATGTTGAGATTTCAGGAGACTCTAGTGTTTTGGCTGCCTAACAACGCCTTTCTTGAATGTGTCATTCACCAGTATCTGCTTAAGGCTACATCAAGAGGAAACAAACCTTACAGACAGAATGTAGAACTACTGTATTCTGTCAAGTTTCAAGAAGATAGCACAAACCGTGTTTGATTTAGAGTTCTAACTGCATCTGTCAATATAGGAGAAAACAGAGTGAAACCTAAAAATTCAAACTGTTACCGCAAACGAATGCTTCTACCTAGGAGAACGAAACTTGGGCATCCAAGTTTGATTGGTGTATTGCTCATTACTTGAAAGTATCATGAAGGTCGTAAACAAAAATTTATGTTGAGATTTCAGGAGACTCTAGTGTTTTGGCAGCCTAACAACGCCTTTCATTGAATGTGTCATTCACCAGTATCTGCTTAAGGCTACATCAAGAGGAAACAAACCTTAGAGATAGAACGTAGAACTACATTATTGTGTCAAGTTTCAAGAAGCTAGCACAAACCGTGTTTGATTTAGAGTTCTAACTGCATCGGTCAGTATAGGAGAAAACAGAGTGAAACCTACAAATTCAAACTGTTACTGCAAACGAATGCTCCAACGTAAAAGAACGAAACTTGAGCATCCAAGTGGGATTGGTGTACTGATCATTACTTGAAAGTGTCATGAAGATTGGATGAAAAAATATATGTTGAGATTTCAGGAGACTCTAGTGTTTTGGAAGTTTGGCAACCCCTTTCAATATAAGTGTTATTCACCAGTCCCTGCTTTAGGCTATATCAAGAGGAAACAAACCTTAGAGATAGAACATAGAACTAATGTATTGTGTCAAGTTTCAAGAAGCTAGCACAAACCGTGTTTGATATAGAGTTCGAAATTCATCTGTCAATATAGGAGAAAACAGAGTGAAACCTAAAAATTCAAACGAATGCTTCAACCTAGGAGAACGAAACTTGGGCATCCAAGTTTGATTGGTGTACTGCTCATTACTTGAAAGTATCATGAAGGTCGGAAGCAAAAATTTATGTTGAGATTTCAGGAGACTCTAGTGTTTTGGCAGCCTCACAACGCCTTTCATTGAATGTGTCATTCACCAGTATCTGCTTAAAGCTCTATCAAGAGGAAACAAACCTTAGAGATAGAACGTAGAACTACTGTATTGTGTCAAGCTTCAAGAAGCTAGCACAAACCGTGTTTGATTTAGAGTCAGAACGGATTCTGTCAATATAGGAAAAAACAGAGTGAAACCTAAAAATTCAAACTGTTACTGCAAACGAATGCTTCAACCTAGGAGAACGAAACTTGGGCATCCAAGTGGGATTGGTATTGATCATTACTTGAAAGTATCATGAAGATTGGATGAAAAAATACATGTTGAGATTTCAGGAGACTCTAGTGTTTTGGAAGTTTGGAAACCTCTTTCAATATAAGTGTTATTCGCCAGTCCCTGCTTTAGGCTACATCAAGAGAAAACAAACCTTAGAGATAGAACGTAGAACTAATGTATTGTGTCAAGTTTCAAGAAGCCAGCACAAACCGGGTTTGATTTAGGGTTCGAACGCACCTGTAAATATAGGAGAAAACAGAGTGAAACCTAAAAATTCAAACTGTTACTGCAAACGAATGCTTCAACCTAGGAGAATGAAACTTGGGCATCCAAGTTTGATTGGTGTACTGCTCACTACTTGAAAGTATCATGAAGATTGGATGAAAAAATATAAGTTGAGATTTCAGGAGAATCTAGTGTTTTGGAAGTTTGGCAACCCCTTTCAATATAAGTGTTATTCGCCAGTCCCTGCTTTAGGCTACATCAAGAGGAAACAAACCTTAGGGAAAGAAGGTAGAACTACATTATTTTGTCAAGTTTCCAGAAACTAGCACATACCGTGTTTTTTTTAGAGTTCTAAATGCATCTGTCATTATAGGAGAAAACATAGTGAAACCTAAAAATTCAAACTGTTACTGCAAACGAATGCTTCATCGTAAAAGAACGAAACTTGAGCATCCAAGTGGGATTGGTGTACTGATCATTACTTGAAAGTATCATGAAGATTGGATGAAAAAATATATGTTGAGACTTCAGGAGACTCTAGTGTTTTGGAAGTTTGGCAAACCCTTTCAATATAAGTGTTATTCGCCAGTCCCTGCTTTAGGCTACATCAAGAGGAAACAAACATTAGAGATAGAACGTAGAACTAATGAATTGTGTCAAGTTTCAAGAAGCTAGCACAAACCGTGTTTGATTTAGAGTTCGAACGCATCTGTCAATATAGTAGAAAACAGAGTGTAACCTAAAAATTCAAACTGTTACTGCAAACGAATGCTTCAACCTAGGAGAACGAAACTTGGGCATCCAAGTTTGATTGGTGTACTGCTCATTACTTGAAAGTATCATGAAGGTCGGAAGCAAAAATTTATGTTGAGATTTCAGGAGACTCTAGTGTTTTGGCAGCCTAACCACGCCTTTCATTGAATGTGTCATTCACCAGTATCTGCTTACGGCTACATCAAGAGGAAACAAACCTTAGAGAGAGAACGTAGAAATACTGTATTGTGTCAAGTTTCAAGAAGCTAGCACAAATCGTGTTTTATTTAGAGTTCTAACTGCATCTGTCAATATAGGAGAAAACAGAATGAAAAATAAAAATTCAAACTGTTACTGCAAACGAATGCTTCAACGTAAAAGAACGAAACTTGAGCATCCAATTGGGATTGGTGTACTGATCATTACTTGAAAGTATCATGAAGATTGGATGAAAAAATATATGTTGAGATTTCAGGAGACTCTAGTGTTTTGGAAGTTTGGCAACCCCTTTCAATATAAGTGTTATTCTCCAGTCCCTGCTTTAGGCTACATCAAGAGGAAACAAACCTTAGAGATAGAACGTAGAACTAATGTATTGTGTCAAGTTTCAAGAAGCCAGCACAAACCGTGTTTGATTTAGAGTTCGAACGCATCCGTCAATATAGTAGAAAACAGAGTGAAACCTAAAAATTCAAACTGTTATTGCAAACGAATGCTTCAATTTAGGAGAACGAAACTTGGGCATCCAAGTTTGATCGGTCGTACTGCTCATTATTGAAAGTATCATGAAGGTCGGAAGCAAAAATTTATGTTGAGATTTCAAGAGACTCTAGTGTTTTGGCAGCCTAACAACGCCTTTCAATGAATGTGTCATTCACCAGTATCTGCTTACGGCTACTTCAAGAGGAAACAAACCTTAGAGAGAGAACGTAGAACTACTGTATTGTGTCAAGTTTCAAGAAGCTAGCACAAACCGTGTTTGATTTAGAGTTCTAACTTCATCTGTCAATATAGGAGAAAACAGAGTGAAATCTAAAAATTCAAACTGTTACTGCAAACGAATGCTTCAACGTAAAAGAACGAAACTTGAGCATCCAAGTGGGATTGGTGTACTGATCATTACTTGAATGTATCATGAAGATTGGATGAAAAAATATATGTTGAGATTTCAGGAGACTCTAGTGTATTGGAAGTTTGGCAACCCCTTTCAATATAAGTGTTATTCACCAGACCCTGCTTTAGGCTACATCAAGAGGAAACAAACCTTAGAGATAGAACGTAGATCTAATGTATTTGTCAAGTTTCAAGAACCTAGCACAAACCGTGTTTGATATAGAGTTTGAAATGCATCTGTCAATATAGGAGAAAACAGAGTGAAACCTAAAAATTCAAACTGTTACTGCAAACGAATGCTTCAACCTAGGAGAACGAAACTTAAGCATCCAAGTTTGATTGGTGTACTGCTCATTAGTTGAAAGTATCATGAAGGTCGGAAGCAAAAATTTATGTTGAGATTTCAGGAGATTCTAGTGTTTTGGCAGCCAAACAACGCCTTTCATTGAATGTGTCATTCACCAGTATCTGATTACGGCTACATCAAGAGGAAACAAACCTTAGAGATAGAACGTAGAACTACTGTATTGTGTCAAGTTTCAAGAAGCTAGCACAAACCTTATTGATTTAGAGTTCGAACGCATCTGTCAATATAGTAGAAAACAGAGTGAAACCTAAAAATTCACACTGTTACTGCAAACGAATGCTTCAACCTAGGAGAACGAAACTTGGGCATCCAAGTTTGATTGGTGTACTGCTCATTACTTGAAAGTATCATGAAGGTCGGAAGCAAAAATTTATGTTGAGATTTGAGGAGACTCTAGTGTTTTGGCAGCCTAACCACGCCTTTCATTGAATGTGTCATTCACCAGTATCTGCTTACGGCTACATCAAGAGGATACAAACCTTAGAGATAGAAAGTAGAACTACTGTATTGTGTCAAGTTTCAAGAAGCTTGCACAAACCGTGTTTGATTTACTGTTCTAACTGCATCTGTCAATATAGGAGAAAACAGAGTGAAACCTAAAAATTCACACTGTTACTGCAAACGAATGCTTCAACGTAAAAGAACGAAACTTGAGCATCCAAGTGGGATTGGTGTACTGATCATTACTTGAAAGTATCATGAAGATTGGATGAAAAAATATGTGTTGAGATTTCAGGAGACTCTACTGTTTTGGAAGTTTGGCAACCCGTTTCCATATAAGTGTTATTCACCAGTCCCTGCTTTAGGCTACATCAAGAGGAAAAAAAACTTTGAGATAGAAAGTAGAACTAATGTATTGTGTCAAGTTTCATGAAGCTAGCACAAACCGTGTTTGATATTGAGTTCGAACTGCATCTGTCAATATAGGAGAAAACAGAGTGAAACATAAATTTTAAACTGTTACTGCAAACGAATGCTTCAACGTAAAAGAACGAAACTTGAGCATCCAAGTGGGATTGGTGTACTGATCATTACTTGAAAGTATCATGAAGATTGGATGAAAAAATATATTTTGAGATTTCAGGAGACTCTAGTGTTTTGGAAGTTTGGCAACCCCTTTCAATGTAAGTGTTATTCGCCAGTCCCTGGTTTAGGCTACATCAAGAGGAAACAAACCATAGAGATAGAACATAGAACTAATGTATTGTGTCAAGTTTAAAGAAGCTAGCACAAACCGTGTTTGATTTAGAGTTCGAACGCATCTGTCAATATAGTAGAAAACAGAGTGAAACCTAAAAATTCAAACTGTTACTGCAAACGAATGGTTCAAACTAGGAGAACGAAACTTGGGCATCCAAGTTTGATTGGTGTACTGCTCATTACTTGAAAGTATTATGAAGGTCGGAAGCAAAAATTTATGTTGAGATTTCAGGAGACTCTAGTGTTTTGGCAGCCTAACCACGCCTTTCATTGAATGTGTCATTCACCAGTATCTGCTTATGGCTACATCAAGAGGAAACAAACTTTAGAGATAGAACGTAGAACTACTGTATTGTGTCAAGTTTCAAGAAGCTAGCACAAATCGTGTTTGATTTAGAGTTCTAGCTGCATCTGTCAATATAGGAGAAAACAGAATGAAACCTAAAAATTCAAACTGTTACTGCAAACGAATGCTTCAACGTAAAGGAACGAAACTTGAGCATCCAATTGGGATTGGTGTACTGATCATTACTTGAAAGTATCATGAAGATTGGATGAAAAAATATATGTTGAGATTTCAGGAGACTCTAGTGTTTTGGAAGTTTCGCAACCCCTTTCAATATAAGTTTTATTCGCCAGTCCCTGCTTTAGGCTACATCAAGAGGAAACAAAGCTTAGAGATAGAACGTAGAACTAATGTATTTGTCAAGTTTCAAGAACCTAGCACAAACCGTGTTTGATATAGAGTTTGAACTGCATCTGTCAATATAGGAGAAAACAGAGTGAAACCTAAAAATTCAAACTGTTACTGCAAACGAATGCTTCAAACTAGGAGAACGAAACTTGGGCATCCAAGTTTGATTGGTGTACTGCTCATTACTTGAAAGTATCATGAAGGTCGGAAGCAAAAATTTATGTTGAGATTTCAGGAGACTCTAGTGTTTTGGCAGCCTAACCACGCCTTTCATTGAATGTGTCATTCACCAGTATCTGCTTACGGCTACATCAAGAGGATACAAACCTTAGAGATAGAAAGTAGAACTACTGTATTGTGTCAAGTTTCAAGAAGCTTGCACAAACCGTGTTTGATTTAGTGTTCTAACTGCATCTGTCAATATAGGAGAAAACAGAGTGAAACCTAAAAATACACACTCTTACTGCAAACGAATGCTTCAACGTAAAAGAACGAAACTTGAGCATCCAAGTGGGATTGGTGTACTGATCATTACTTGAAATTATCATGAAGATTGGATGAAAAAATATGTGTTGAGATTTCAGGAGACTCTAGTGTTTTGGAAGTTTGGCAAACCGTTTCCATATAAGTGTTATTCAACAGTCCCTGCTTTAGGCTACATCAATAGGAAACAAACCTTTGAGATAGAAAGTAGAACTAATGTATTGTGTCAAGTTTCAAGAAGCTAGCACAAACCGTGTTTGATAATGAGTTCGAACTGCATCTGTCAATATAGGAGAAAACAGAGTGAAACCTAAAAATTCAAACTGTTACTGCAAACGAATGCTTCAACCTAGGAGAACGAAACTTGGGCATCCACGCTTGATTGGTGTACTGCTCATTACTTGAAAGTATCATGAAGTTCGGAAGCAAAAATTTATGTTGAGATTTCAGGGGACTCTAGTGTTTTGGCCACCTAACAACGCCTTTCGTTGAATGTGTCATTCACCAGTATCTGCTTAAGGCTACATCAAGAGGAAACAAACCTTACAGATAGAAGGTAGAAGTATTGTATTGTGTCAAGTTTCAAGAAGCTAGCACAAACCGTGTTTGATTTAGAGTTCTAACTGCATCTGTCAATATAGGAGAAAACAGTTGGAAACCTAAAAATTCAAACTGTTACTGCAAACGAATGCTCCAACGTAAAAGAACGAAACTTGAGCATCCAAGTGGGATTGGTGTACTGATCATTACTTGAAAGTATCATGAAGATTGGATGAAAAAATATATGTTGAGATTTCAGGAGACTCTAATGTTTTGGAAGTTTGGCAACCCCTTTCAAAATAAGTGTTATTCTCCAGTCCCTGCTTTAGGCTACATCAAGAGGAAACAAACCTTAGAGATAGAACGTAGAACTAAAGTATTGTGTCAAGATTCAAGAAGCTAGCACAAACCGTGTTTGATATAGAGTTCGAACTGCATCTGTCAATATAGGAGAAAACAGAGGGAAACCTAAAAATTCAAACTGTTACAGCAAACGAATGCTTCAACACAATAGAACGAAACATGGGCATCCAAGTTTGATTGGTGTACTGCTCATTACTTGAAAGTCTCATGAAGGTCAGAAGCAAAATTTATGTTGAGATTTCAGGAGATTCTAGTGTTTTGGCAGCCTAACAACGCATTTCATTGAATGTGTCATTCACCAGTATCTGCTTACGGCTACATCAAAAGGAAACAAACCTTAGAGAGAGAACGTAGAACTACTGTATTGTGTCAAGTTTCAAGAAGCTAGCACAAACCGTGTTTGATTTAGAGTTATAAATGCATCTGTCAATATAGGAGAAAACAGAGTGAAACCTAAAAATTCAAACTGTTACTGCAAACGAATTCTTAAACGTGAAAGAACGAAACTTGAGCATCCAAGTTGGATTGGTGTACTGATCATTACTTGAAAGTATCATGAAGATTGGATGAAAAAATATGTGTTGAGATTTCAGGAGACGCTATTGTTTTGGAAGTTTGGCAACCCCTTTCAATATAAGTGTTATTCGCCAGTCCCTGCTTTAGGCTACATCAAGAGGAAACAAACCTTAGAGATAAAACGTAGAACTAATGTATTGTGTCAAGTTTCAAGAAGCTAGCACAAACCGTGTTTGATTTAGAGTTCGAACGCATCTGTCAATTTAGTAGAAAACAGAGTGAAACCTAAAAATTCAAACTGTTCCTGCAAACGAATGCTTCAACCTAGGAGAACGAAACTTGGGCATCCAAGTTTGATTGGTGTACTGCTCATTACTTGAAAGTATCATGAAGGTCGGAAGCAAAAATTTATCTTGAGATTTCAGGAGACTCTAGTGTTTTGGCAGCCTAAGCACGCCTTTCATTGAATGTGTCATTCACCAGTATCTGCTTAAGGCTACATCAAGAAGAAACAAACCTTAGAGATAGAAAGTAGAACTACTGTATTGTGTCAAGTTTCAAGAAGCTTGCACAAACCGTGTTTGATTTAGTGTTCTAACTGCATCTGTCAATATAGGAGAAAACAGAGTGAAACCTAAAAAATTCACACTGTTACTGCAAACGAATGCTTCAACGTAAAAGAAGAAACTTGAGCATCCAAGTGGGATTGGTGTACTGATCATTACTTGAAAGTATCATGAAGATTGGATGAAAAAATATGTGTTGAGATTTCAGGAGACTCTAGTGTTTTGGAAGTTTTGCAACCCGTTTCCATATAAGTGTTATTCACCAGTCCCTGCTTTAGGCTACTTCAAGAGGAAACAAACCTTTGAGATAGAAAGTAGAACTAATGTATTGTGTCAAGTTTCAAGAAGCTAGCACAAACCGTGTTTGATATTGAGTTCGAACTGCATATGTCAATATAGGAGAAAACAGAGTGAAACCTAAAAATTTAAACTGTTACTGCAAACGAATTCTTAAAACGTGAAAGAACGAAACTTGAGCATCCAAGTGGGATTGGTGTACTGATCATTACTTGAAAGTATCATGAAGATTGGATGAAAAAATATGTGTTGAGATTTCAGGAGACTCTAGTGTTTTGGAAGTTTGGCAACCCCTTTCAATATAAGTGTTATTCGCCAGTCCCTGCTTTAGGCTACATCAAGAGGAAACAAACCTTAGAGATAAAACGTAGAACTAATGTATTGTGTCAAGTTTCAAGAAGCTAGCACAAACCGCGTTTGATTTAGAGTTCGAACGCATCTTTCAATATAGTAGAAAACAGAGTGAAACCTAAAAATTCAAACTCTTCCTGCAAACGAATGCTTCAACCTAGGAGAACGAAACTTGGGCATCCAAGTTTGATTGGTGTACTGTTCATTACTTGAAAGTATCATGAAGGTCGGAAGCAAAAATTTATGTTGAGATTTCAGGAGACTCTAGTGTTTTGGCAGCCTAACCACGCCTTTCATTGAATGTGTCATTCACCAGTATCTGCTTAAGGCTACATCAAGAAGAAACAAACCTTAGAGATAGAAAGTAGAACTACTGTATTGTGTCAAGTTTCAAGAAGCTTGCACAAACCGTGTTTGATTTAGTGTTCTAACTGCATCTGTCAATATAGGAGAAAACAGAGTGAAACCTAAAAAATTCACACTGTTACTGCAAACGAATGCTTCAACGTAAAAGAACGAAACTTGAGCATCCAAGTGGGATTGGTGTACTGATCATTACTTGAAAGTATCATGAAGATTGGATGAAAAAATATATGTTGAGATTTCAGGAGACTCTAGTGTTTTGGAAGTTTGGAAACCCCTTTCAATATAAGTGTTATTCGCCAGTCCCTGCTTTAGGCTACATCAAGAGGAAACAAACCTTAGAGATAGAACGTAGAACTAATGTATTTGTCAAGTTTCAAGAACCTAGCACAAACCGTATTTGATATAGAGTTTGAACTGCATCTGTCAATATAGGAGAAAACAGAGTGAAACCTAAAAATTCAAACTGTTACTGTAAACGAATGCTTCAACGTAAAAGAACGAAACTTGAGCATCCAAGTCGGATTGGTGTACGGCTCATTACTTGAAAGTATCATGAAGGTCGGAAGCAAAAATTTATCTTGAGATTTCAGGAGACTCTAGTGTTTTGGCAGCCTAACAACGCCTTTCATTGAATGTGTCATTCACCAGTATCTGCTTAAGGCTACATCAAGAAGAAACAAACCTTAGAGATAGAAAGTAGAACTACTGTATTGTGTCAAGTTTCAAGAAGCTTGCACAAACCGTGTTTGATTTAGTGTTCTAACTGCATCTGTCAATATAGGAGAAAACAGAGTGAAACCTAAAAATTCACACTGTTACTGCAAACGAATGCTTCAACGTAAAAGAACGAAACTTGAGCATCCAAGTGGGATTGGTGTACTGATCATTACTTGAAAGTATCATGAAGATTGGATGAAAAAATATGTGTTGAGATTTCAGGAGACTCTACTGTTTTGGAAGTTTGGCAACCCGTTTCCATATAAGTGTTATTCACCAGTCCCTGCTTTAGGCTACATCAAGAGGAAACAAACCTTTGAGATAGAAAGTAGATCTAATGTATTGTGTCAAGTTTCAAGAAGCTAGCACAAACCGTGTTTGATATTGAGTTCGAACTGCATCTGTCAATATAGGAGAAAAAAGAGTGAAACCTAAAAATTCAAACTGTTACTGCAAACGAATGCTTCAACGTAAAAGAACGAAACTTGAGCATCCAAGTGGGATTGGTGTACTGATCATTACTTGAAAGTATCATGAAGATTGGATGAAAAAATATATGTTGAGATTTCAGGAGACTCTAGTGTTTTGGAAGTTTGGCAAGCTCTTTCAATATAAGTGTTATTCGCCAGTCCCTGCTTTAGGCTACATCAAGAGGAAACAAACATTAGAGATAGAACGTAGAACTAATGAATTGTGTCAAGTTTCAAGAAGCTAGCACAAACCGTGTTTGATTTAGAGTTCGAACGCATCTGTCAATTTAGTAGAAAACAGAGTGAAACCTAAAAATTAAAACTGTTCCTGCAAACGAATGCTTCAACCTAGGAGAACGAAACTTGGGCATCCAAGTTTGATTGGTGTACTGCTCATTACTTGAAAGTATCATGAAGTTCGGAAGCAAAAATTTATCTTGAGATTTCAGGAGACTCTAGTGTTTTGGCAGCCTAACCACGCCTTTCATTGAATGTGTCATTCACCAGTATCTGCTTAAGGCTACATCAAGAAGAAACAAACCTTAGAGATAGAAAGTAGAACTACTGTATTGTGTCAAGTTTCAAGAAGCTTGCACAAACCGTGTTTGATTTAGTGTTCTAACTGCATCTGTCAATATAGGAGAAAACAGAGTGAAACCTAAAAATTCACACTGTTACTGCAAACGAATGCTTCAACGTAAAAGAAAGAAACTTGAGCATCCAAGTGGGATTGGTGTACTGATCATTACTTGAAAGTATCATGAAGATTGGATGAAAAAATATGTGTTGAGATTTCAGGAGACTCTAGTGTTTTGGAAGTTTGGCAACCCCTTTCATTGTAAGTGTTATTCGCCAGTCCCTGGTTTAGGCTACATCAAGAGGAAACAAACCATAGAGAAGAACATAGAACTAATGTATTGTGTCAAGTTTAAAGAAGCTAGCACAAACCGTGTTTGATTTAGAGTTCGAACGCATCTGTCAATATAGTAGAAAACAGAGTGAAACCTAAAAATTCACACTGTTACTGCAAACGAATGGTTCAAACTAGGAGAACGAAACTTGGGCATCCAAGTTTGATTGGTGTACTGCTCATTACTTGAAAGTATTATGAAGGTCGGAAGCAAAAATTTATGTTGAGATTTCAGGAGACTCTAGTGTTTTGGCAGCCTAACCACGCCTTTCATTGAATGTGTCATTCACCAGTATCTGCTTATGGCTACATCAAGAGGAAACAAACTTTAGAGATAGAACGTAGAACTACTGTATTGTGTCAAGTTTCAAGAAGCTAGCACAAATCGTGTTGATTTAGAGTTCTAGCTGCATCTGTCAATATAGGAGAAAACAGAATGAAACCTAAAAATTCAAACTGTTACTGCAAACGAATGCTTCAACGTAAAGGAACGAAACTTGAGCATCCAATTGGGATTGGTGTACTGATCATTACTTGAAAGTATCATGAAGATTGGATGAAAAAATATATGTTGAGATTTCAGGAGACTCTAGTGTTTTGGAAGTTTCGCAACCCCTTTCAATATAAGTTTTATTCGCCAGTCCCTGCTTTAGGCTACATCAAGAGGAAACAAAGCTTAGAGATAGAACGTAGAACTAATGTATTTGTCAAGTTTCAAGAACCTAGCACAAACCGTGTTTGATATAGAGTTTGAACTGCATCTGTCAATATAGGAGAAAACAGAGTGAAACCTAAAAATTCAAACTGTTACTGCAAACGAATGCTTCAAACTAGGAGAACGAAACTTGGGCATCCAAGTTTGATTGGTGTACTGCTCATTACTTGAAAGTATCATGAAGGTCGGAAGCAAAAATTTATGTTGAAATTTCAGGAGACTCTAGTGTTTTGGCAGCCTAACCACGCCTTTCATTGAATGTGTCATTCACCAGTATCTGCTTACGGCTACATCAAGAGGATACAAACCTTAGAGATAGAAAGTAGAACTACTGTATTGTGTCAAGTTTCAAGAAGCTTGCACAAACCGTGTTTGATTTAGTGTTCTAACTGCATCTGTCAATATAGGAGAAAACAGAGTGAAACCTAAAAATACACACTCTTACTGCAAACGAATGCTTCAACGTAAAAGAACGAACTTGAGCATCCAAGTGGGATTGGTGTACTGATCATTACTTGAAATTATCATGAAGATTGGATGAAAAAATATGTGTTGAGATTTCAGGAGACTCTAGTGTTTTGGAAGTTTGGCAAACCGTTTCCATATAAGTGTTATTCAACAGTCCCTGCTTTAGGCTACATCAATAGAAACAAACCTTTGAGATAGAAAGTAGAACTAATGTATTGTGTCAAGTTTCAAGAAGCTAGCACAAACCGTGTTTGATAATGAGTTCGAACTGCATCTGTCAATATAGGAGAAAACAGAGTGAAACCTAAAAATTCAAACTGTTACTGCAAACGAATGCTTCAACCTAGGAGAATGAAACTTGGGCATCCACGCTTGATTGGTGTACTGCTCATTACTTGAAAGTATCATGAAGTTCGGAAGCAAAAATTTATGTTGAGATTTCAGGGGACTCTAGTGTTTTGGCCGCCTAACAACGCCTTTCGTTGAATGTGTCATTCACCAGTATCTGCTTAAGGCTACATCAAGAGGAAACAAACCTTACAGATAGAAGGTAGAAGTATTGTATTGTGTCAAGTTTCAAGAAGCTAGCACAAACCGTGTTTGATTTAGAGTCCTAACTGCATCTGTCAATATAGGAGAAAACAGTTGGAAACCTAAAAATTCAAACTGTTACTGCAAACGAATGCTCCAACGTAAAAGAACGAAACTTGAGCATCCAAGTGGGATTGGTGTACTGATCATTACTTGAAAGTATCATGAAGATTGGATGAAAAAATATATGTTGAGATTTCAGGAGACTCTAATGTTTTGGAAGTTTGGCAACCCCTTTCAAAATAAGTGTTATTCTCCAGTCCCTGCTTTAGGCTACATCAAGAGGAAACAAACCTTAGAGATAGAACGTAGAACTAAAGTATTGTGTCAAGATTCAAGAAGCTAGCACAAACCGTGTTTGATATAGAGTTCGAACTGCATCTGTCAATATAGGAGAAAACAGAGGGAAACCTAAAAATTCAAACTGTTACAGCAAACGAATGCTTCAACACAATAGAACGAAACATGGGCATCCAAGTTTGATTGGTGTACTGCTCATTACTTGAAAGTCTCATGAAGGTCAGAAGCAAAATTTATGTTGAGATTTCAGGAGATTCTAGTGTTTTGGCAGCCTAACAACGCATTTCATTGAATGTGTCATTCACCAGTATCTGCTTACGGCTACATCAAAAGGAAACAAACCTTAGAGAGAGAACGTAGAACTACTGTATTGTGTCAAGTTTCAAGAAGCTAGCACAAACCGTGTTTGATTTAGAGTTATAAATGCATCTGTCAATATAGGAGAAAACAGAGTGAAACCTAAAAATTCAAACTGTTACTGCAAACGAATTCTTAAACGTGAAAGAACGAAACTTGAGCATCCAAGTTGGATTGGTGTACTGATCATTACTTGAAAGTATCATGAAGATTGGATGAAAAAATATGTGTTGAGATTTCAGGAGACGCTATTGTTTTGGAAGTTTGGCAACCCCTTTCAATATAAGTGTTATTCGCCAGTCCCTGCTTTAGGCTACATCAAGAGGAAACAAACCTTAGAGATAAAACGTAGAACTAATGTATTGTGTCAAGTTTCAAGAAGCTAGCACAAACCGTGTTTGATTTAGAGTTCGAACGCATCTGTCAATTTAGTAGAAAACAGAGTGAAACCTAAAAATTCAAACTGTTCCTGCAAACGAATGCTTCAACCTAGGAGAACGAAACTTGGGCATCCAAGTTTGATTGGTGTACTGCTCATTACTTGAAAGTATCATGAAGGTCGGAAGCAAAAATTTATCTTGAGATTTCAGGAGACTCTAGTGTTTTGGCAGCCTAAGCACGCCTTTCATTGAATGTGTCATTCACCAGTATCTGCTTAAGGCTACATCAAGAAGAAACAAACCTTAGAGATAGAAAGTAGAACTACTGTATTGTGTCAAGTTTCAAGAAGCTTGCACAAACCGTGTTTGATTTAGTGTTCTAACTGCATCTGTCAATATAGGAGAAAACAGAGTGAAACCTAAAAATTCACACTGTTACTGCAAACGAATGCTTCAACGTAAAAGAAAGAAACTTGAGCATCCAAGTGGGATTGGTGTACTGATCATTACTTGAAAGTATCATGAAGATTGGATGAAAAAAATATGTGTTGAGATTTCAGGAGACTCTAGTGTTTTGGAAGTTTTGCAACCCGTTTCCATATAAGTGTTATTCACCAGTCCCTGCTTTAGGCTACTTCAAGAGGAAACAAACCTTTGAGATAGAAAGTAGAACTAATGTATTGTGTCAAGTTTCAAGAAGCTAGCACAAACCGTGTTTGATATTGAGTTCGAACTGCATATGTCAATATAGGAGAAAACAGAGTGAAACCTAAAAATTTAAACTGTTACTGCAAACGAATTCTTAAACGTGAAAGAACGAAACTTGAGCATCCAAGTGGGATTGGTGTACTGATCATTACTTGAAAGTATCATGAAGATTGGATGAAAAAATATGTGTTGAGATTTCAGGAGACTCTAGTGTTTTGGAAGTTTGGCAACCCCTTTCAATATAAGTGTTATTCGCCAGTCCCTGCTTTAGGCTACATCAAGAGGAAACAAACCTTAGAGATAAAACGTAGAACTAATGTATTGTGTCAAGTTTCAAGAAGCTAGCACAAACCGCGTTTGATTTAGAGTTCGAACGCATCTGTCAATATAGTAGAAAACAGAGTGAAACCTAAAAATTCAAACTCTTCCTGCAAACGAATGCTTCAACCTAGGAGAACGAAACTTGGGCATCCAAGTTTGATTGGTGTACTGTTCATTACTTGAAAGTATCATGAAGGTCGGAAGCAAAAATTTATGTTGAGATTTCAGGAGACTCTAGTGTTTTGGCAGCCTAACCACGCCTTTCATTGAATGTGTCATTCACCAGTATCTGCTTAAGGCTACATCAAGAAGAAACAAACCTTAGAGATAGAAAGTAGAACTACTGTATTGTGTCAAGTTTCAAGAAGCTTGCACAAACCGTGTTTGATTTAGTGTTCTAACTGCATCTGTCAATATAGGAGAAAACAGAGTGAAACCTAAAAATTCACACTGTTACTGCAAACGAATGCTTCAACGTAAAAGAACGAAACTTGAGCATCCAAGTGGGATTGGTGTACTGATCATTACTTGAAAGTATCATGAAGATTGGATGAAAAAATATATGTTGAGATTTCAGGAGACTCTAGTGTTTTGGAAGTTTGGAAACCCCTTTCAATATAAGTGTTATTCGCCAGTCCCTGCTTTAGGCTACATCAAGAGGAAACAAACCTTAGAGATAGAACGTAGAACTAATGTATTTGTCAAGTTTCAAGAACCTAGCACAAACCGTATTTGATATAGAGTTTGAACTGCATCTGTCAATATAGGAGAAAACAGAGTGAAACCTAAAAATTCAAACTGTTACTGTAAACGAATGCTTCAACGTAAAAGAACGAAAACTTGAGCATCCAAGTCGGATTGGTGTACGGCTCATTACTTGAAAGTATCATGAAGGTCGGAAGCAAAAATTTATCTTGAGATTTCAGGAGACTCTAGTGTTTTGGCAGCCTAACAACGCCTTTCATTGAATGTGTCATTCACCAGTATCTGCTTAAGGCTACATCAAGAAGAAACAAACCTTAGAGATAGAAAGTAGAACTACTGTATTGTGTCAAGTTTCAAGAAGCTTGCACAAAACCGTGTTTGATTTAGTGTTCTAACTGCATCTGTCAATATAGGAGAAAACAGAGTGAAACCTAAAAATTCACACTGTTACTGCAAACGAATGCTTCAACGTAAAAGAACGAAACTTGAGCATCCAAGTGGGATTGGTGTACTGATCATTACTTGAAAGTATCATGAAGATTGGATGAAAAAATATGTGTTGAGATTTCAGGAGACTCTACTGTTTTGGAAGTTTGGCAACCCGTTTCCATATAAGTGTTATTCACCAGTCCCTGCTTTAGGCTACATCAAGAGGAAACAAACCTTTGAGATAGAAAGTAGATCTAATGTATTGTGTCAAGTTTCAAGAAGCTAGCACAAACCGTGTTTGATATTGAGTTCGAACTGCATCTGTCAATATAGGAGAAAACAGAGTGAAACCTAAAAATTC
>NW_027516325.1:0-61282 GCF_048772815.1 Callospermophilus lateralis
ATTTAGAGTTCCAAATTCATCTATCTATATAGGAGAGAACAGAGTGAAACCTAAAAATAAAAACTGCTACTGTAAACGAAAGCTTCAACATAGAAGAACAAAATTTGGTGAGCCAAGTGGGATTTGTGTACTGATCATTACCACCAAGTATCATCAAGATTCGGTGAAAAAATATTTGCTGGTATTTCGGAAACTCGTTATTTGTTAGAAGCTTGGCAACCCCTCTCAATGAAAGTGCTTTTCCACAGTCTGTGCCTAGGACTACTTGAAGAGGAAACAAAACATAGAGACAAAACAGAGAACTACTTTATTTTGTCAAGTTTCAACGAGCTACTGCAAACCATGTTGGATTTAGAGTTGCAAATTCATCTATCAATATAGGAGAGAACAGTGGGAAACCTAATTATAAAAACGGCTACAGTAGACGAACGCTTCAACCTAGAAGAACAAAATTTGGTGAGCCAAGTGGGATTTGTGTACCGATCATTACAACCACGTATCATCAACATTGGGTGAAAAAATATTTGCTGGTATTTCGGAAACTCGTAATTTCTTGGAATCTTGGCAACCCCTTTCAATGAAAGTGCTTTTCCACAGTCTCTGCTTAGGGCTACTTGCAGCGGAAACAAATCATAGATACAAAACTGAGAACTCCTTTTCTTTGTCAAGTTTCAAAGAGCTACAAGAAACCATGTTGGATTCAGAGTTCCAAATTCATCTATCTATATAGGAGAGAACAGAGTGAAACCTAAAAATAAAAACTGCTACTGTAGACGAATGCTTCAACCTAGAAGAACAAAATTTTGTGAGCCAAGTGGGATTTGTGTACTTTTCCTAACCACCAAGTATCATCAAGATTGGGTGAAAAAATATTGTCTGGTATTTCGGAAACTCGTTATTTCTTAGAAGCTTGGCAACCCCTCTCAATGAAAGTGCTTTTCCACAGTCTGTGCCAGGGCTACTTGAAGAGGAAACAATCCATAGAGACAAAACTGAGAACTCCTTTATTTTGTCAAGTTTCAAAGAGCTACTACAAACCATGTTGGATTTAGAGTTCCAAATTCATCTATCTACATAAGAGAGAACAGAGTGAAACCTAAAATTGAAAACTGCTACTGTAAACGAACGCTTCAACATAGAAGAACAAAATTTGGTGAGCCAAGTGGGATTTGTGTAATTGTCATTACCACCACGTATCATCAACATTGGGTGAAAAAATATTTGCTGGTATTTCGGAAAATCGTAATTTCTTGGAAGCTTGGCAACCCATTTCAATGAAAGTGCTTTTCCACAGTCTCTGCTTAGGGCTACATGAAACGGAAACAAATCATAGAGACAAAACTGAAAACTCCTTTATTTTGTCAAGTTTAAAAGAGCTACTACAAACCATGTTGGATTTAGAGTTCCAAATTTATCTATCAATATAGGAGAGAACAGAGTGCAACCTTCAAATGAAAACTGCTACTGTAAACGAACGCTTCAACCTAAAAGAACAAAATTTGTTGAGCCAAGTGGGATTTGAGGACTTGTCATTACCACCACGCATCATCAAGATTGGGTTAAAAAATATTTGCTGGTATTTCGGAAACTTGTAATTTCTTGGAAGCTTGGCAACCCCACTCAATGAAAGTGCGTATCCCCCATCTGTGCCTAGGGCTACTTGAAGAGGAAACAAACCATAGAGACAAAACAGAGAATTCCTTTATTTTGTCATGTTTCAAAGAGCTACTGCAAACCATGTTGGATTTAGAGTTCCAAATTCATCTATCAATATAGGAGAGATCAGTGGGAAACCTAATTATAAAAACTGCTACAGTAGACGAACGCTTCAACCAAGAAGAACAAAATTTGCTGAGCCAAGTGGGATTTGTTTACCGATCATTACAACCACGTATCATCAACATTGGGTAAAAAAAATATTCGCTGGTATTTCAGAAACTCATAGTTTCTTGGAAGCTTGTCAACCCCTCTCAATGAAAGTGCTTTTCCACAGTCTGTGCCTAGGACTACTTGAAGAGGAACCAAAACATAGAGACAAAACAGAGAACTACTTTATTTTGTCAAGTTTCAAAGAGCTACTACAAACCATGTTGGATTTATAGTTCCAAATTCATCTATCTAAATAGGAGAGAACACAGTGAAACCTAAATATAAAAACTGCTTCTGTAGACGAACGCTTCAACCTACAAGAACAAAATTTGGTGAGCCAAGTGGGATTTGTGTACCGATCTTCACCACCACGTATCATCAAGATTGGGTGAAAAAATATTTGTTGGTAATTCGGAATCTCGTAATTTCTTAGAACCTTGGCAACCCCTCTCAATGAAAGGGCTTTTCCACAGTCTCTGCGTAGGGCTACTTGAAGCGGGAACAAATCATAGAGACAAAACTGAGAACTCCTTTATTTTGTGAAGTTTCAAAGAGCTACTACAAACCCTGTTGGATTTAGAGTTCCAAATTCATCTATCTATATAGGAGAGAACAGAGTAAAACCTAAAATTAAAAACTGCTACTGTAGACGAATGCTTCAAACTAGAAGAACAAAATTTGGTGAGCCAAGTGGGATTTGTTTACCGATCATCACCAACAAGTATCATCAAGCTTGGTTGAAAAAATATTTGCTGGTATTTCGGAAACTCGTTATTTCTTAGAAGCTTGCAAACCGCTCTCAATGAAAGTGCTTTTCCACAGTCAGTGTCTAGGGCTACTTGAAGAGGAAACAATCCATAGAGACAAAACTGAGAACTCCTTTATTTTGTCATGTTTCAAAGAGCTACTACAAACCATGTTGGATTTAGAGTTCCAAATTCATTTATCTATATAGCAGAGAACAGAGTGAAACCTAAATATAAAAACTGCTACTGTAGACGAACGCTTCAACTTAGAAGAACAAATTTTGGTGAGCCAAGTGGGATTTGTGTATTGATCATTACCACCAAGTATCATCAACATTGGGTGAAAAAATATTGGCTGGTATTTCGGAAACTCGTTATTTCTTAGAAGATTGGCAACCCCTCTCAATGAAAGTGCTTTTCCACCGTCGGTGCCTAGGGCTAATTGAAGAGGAAACAAACCATAGAGACAAAACTGAGAACTCCTTTCTTTTGTCAAGTTTCAAAGAGCTACTACAAATCATGTTGGATTTAGAGTTCCAAATTCATGTATCTATATAGCAGAGAACAAAGTGAAACCTAAATATAAAAACTGCTACTGTAGATGAACGCTTGAAACTAGAAGAACAAAATTTGGTGAGCCAAGTGGGATTAGTGTACTGGAAATTACCACCAAGTATCATCAAGATTGGGTGAAAAAATATTTGCTGGTATTTGGAAACTCGTAATTTCTTGGAAGCTTGGCAAGCCCTTTCAATGAAAGTGCTTTTCCACAGTCTGTGACTAGGGCTACTTGAAGAGGAAACAAACCATAGAGACAAAACTGAGAACACCATTATTTTGTCAAGTTTCAAAGAGCTGCTACAAACCATGTTGGATTTAGAGTTCCAAATTCATCTATCTATATAGGAGAGATCAGAGTGAAACCCTAAATATAAAACTGCTACTGTAGACGAATGCTTCAACCTAGAAGAAAAAAATTTGGTGAGCCAAGTGGGATTTGTGTACCGATCATTACAAGCAAGTATCATCAAGATTGGGTGAAAAAATATTTGCTGGTATTTCGGAAACTCGTAATTTCTTGGAATTTTGGCAACCCCTCTCAATGAAAGTGCTTTTCCACAGTCAGTCCCTAGTGCTACTTGAAGAGGAAACAAAACATAGAGACAAAACTGAGAACTCCTTTATTTTTTCAAGTTTCAAAGAGGTACAACAAACCATGTTGGATTTAGAGTTCCAAATTCATCTATCTATATAGGAGAGAACAGAGTGAAACCTAAAAATAAAAACTGCTACTGTAGACGAAAGCTTCAACCTAGAAGATCAAAATTTGGTGAGCCAAGTGGGATTTGTGTACTGATCATTACCACCAAGTATCATCAAGATTCGGTGAAAAAATATTTGCTGGTATTTCGGAAACTCGTTATTTGTTAGAAGCTTGGCAACCCCTCTCAATGAAAGTGCTTTTCCACAGTCTGTGCCTAGGACTACTTGAAGAGTAAACAAAACATAGTGACAAAACAGAGAACTCCTTTATTTTGTCAAGTTTCAACGAGCTAATGCAAACCATGTTGGATTTAGAGTTCCAAATTCATCTATCAATATAGGAGAGAACAGTGGGAAACCTAATTATAAAAACTGCTACAGTAGACGAACGCTTCAACCTAGAAGAACAAAATTTGGTGAGCCAAGTGGGATTTGTGTACCGATCATTACAACCACGTATCATCAACATTGGGTGAAAAAATATTTGCTGGTATTTCGGAAACTCGTAATTTCTTGGAATCTTGGCAACCCCTTTCAATGAAAGTGCTTTTCCACAGTCTCTGCTTAGGGCTACTTGCAGCGGAAAACAAATCATAGATACAAAACTGAGAACTCCTTTTCTTTGTCAAGTTTCAAAGAGCTACAAGAAACCATGTTGGATTCAGAGTTCCAAATTAATCTATCTATATAGGAGAGAACAGAGTGAAACCTAAAAATAAAAACTGCTACTGTAGACGAATGCTTCAACCTAGAAGAACAAAATTTTGTGAGCCAAGTGGGATTTGTGTACTTGTCCTAACCACCAAGTATCATCAAGATTGGGTGAAAAAATATTGTTGGTATTTCGGAAACTCGTTATTTCTTAGAAGCTTGGCAACACCTCTCAATGAAAGTGCTTTTCCACAGTCTGTGCCAGGACTACTTGAAGAGGAAACAAACCATAGAGACAAAACTGAGAACTCCTTTAATTTGTCAAGTTTCAAAGAGCTACTACAAACCATGTTGGATTTAGAGTTCCAAATTCATCTATCTATATAAGAGAGAACAGAGTGAAACCTAAAATTGAAAACTGCTACTGTAAACGAACGCTTCAACATAGAAGAACAAAATTTGGTGAGCCAAGTGGATTTGTGTAATTGTCATTACCACCACGTATCATCAACATTGGGTGAAAAAATATTTGCTGGTATTTCGGAAAATCGTAATTTCTTGGAAGCTTGGCAACCCCTTTCGATGAAACTGCTTTTCCACAGTCTCTGCTTAGGGATACATGAAACGGAAACAAATCATAGAGACAAAACTGAAAACTCCTTTGTTTTGTCAAGTTTAAAAGAGCTACTACAAACCATGTTGGATTTAGAGTTCCAAATTTATCTATCAATATAGGAGAGAACAGAGTGCAACCTTCAAATGAAAACTGCTACTGTAAACGAACGCTTCAACCTAAAAGATCAAAATTTGGTGAGCCAAGTGGATTTGAGGACTTGTCATTACCACCACGCATCATCAAGATTGGGTTAAAAAATATTTGCTGGTATTTCGGAAACTCGTAATTTCTTAGAAGCTTGGCAACCCCTCTCAATGAAAGTGCTTTTCCACAGTCTGTGCCAGGGCTAACTGAAGAGGAAACAAACCATGGAGACAAAACTGAGAAGTACTTTATTTTGTCAAGTTTCAAAGAGCTAGTACAAACCATGTTGGATTTAGAGTTCCAAATTTATCTATCCATATAGGAGAGAACAGAGTGAAACCTAAAAATAAAAACTGCTACTGAAAACGAACGCATCAACCTAGAAGAACGAAATTTGGTGAGTCAATTGAGATTTGTGTACCGATCATTACCACCACGTATCCTCAACATTGGGTGAAAAAATATTTGCTGGTATTTCTGAACCTCGTAATTTCTTGGAAGCTTGGCAACCCCTTTCAATGAAAGTGCTTTTCCACAGCCTCTGCTTAGAGCTACATGAAACGGAAACAAATCAATGAGACAAAACTGAAAACTCCTTAATTTTGTCAAGTTTCAAAGAGCTACTACAAACCATGTTGGATTTAGAGTTCCAAATTTATCTATCAATAAAGGAGAAAACAGAGTGCAACCTAAAAATGAAAACTGCTACTGTAAACGAACGCTTCAACCTAGAAGAACAAAATTTGGTGAGCCAAGTCTGAATTGTGGACTTGTCATTACCACCATGCATCATCATGTTTGGGTGAAAAAATATTTGCTGGTATTTCGGAAACTCGTATTTTCTTCGAAGCTTGGCAACACCTCTCAATGAAAGTGCTTTTCCAACGTCTGTTCCTAGGGCTACTTTAAGAGGAAACAAATCATAGAGACAAACTGAGAACTCCTTTATTTTGTCAAGTTTCAAAGAGCTACTACAAACCATGTTAGATTTAGAGTTCCAAATTCATCTATCTATATAACAGAGAACAGAGTGAAACCTAAATATAAAAACTGCTACTGTAGACGAACACTTCAACCTACAAGAAAAAAATTTGGTGAGCCAAGTGGGATTTGTGTACCGATCATTACCACCAAGTATCATCAAGATTAGGTGAAAAAATATTTGCTGGTATATCGGAAACTCGTTATTTCTTAGAAGCTTGGCAACCCCTCTCAATGAAGGTGCTATTCCACCTTCTGTGCCTAGGGCTACTTGAGGAGGAAACAAACAATAGAGACAAAACTTAGAACTCCTTTATTTTGTCAAGGTTCAAAGAGCTACTAGAAACCATGTTGGATTCAGAGTTCCAAATTCTTCTATCTATATAGGAGAGAACTGAGTGAAACCTAAAAATAAAAACTGCTACTGTAGACGAATGATTCAACCTAGAAGAACAAAATTTTGTGAGCCAAGTGGGATTTGTGTACTTGTCCAACCACCACGTATAATCAAGAATGGGTGAAAAAATATTGTCTGGTATTTCGGAAACTCATTATTTCTTAGAAGCTTGGCAACCCCTCTCAATGAAAGTGCTTTTCCACAGTCTGTGCCAGGGCTACTTGAAGAGGAAACAAACCATAGAGACAAAACTGAGAACTCCTTTATTTTGTCAAGTTTCAAAGAGCTACTACAAACCATGTTGGATTTAGAATTCCAAATTCATCTATCTATATAGGACAGAACAGAGTAAAACCTAAAATAAAAACTGCAACTGAAAACGAACGCTTCAACCTAGAAGAATAAAATTTGGTGAGTCATATGGGATTTGTGTACCGTACGTAAACACAAAGTATCATCAAGTTTGGGTGAAAAAATATTTGCTGGTATTTCGGAAACTAGTAATTTCTTGGAAGGTTGGCAACCCCTCTCAATGAAAGTGCGTATCCACCGTCTGTGCCTAGGGCTACTTGAAGAGGAAACAAACTATAGAGACAAAACAGAGAATTCCTTTATTTTCTCAAGTTTCAAAAAGCCACTACAAACCATGTTGGATTTAGAGTTCCAAATTCATCTATCTATATAGGAGAGAAAAGAGTGAAACCTAAATATAAAAATTGCTACTGTAGACGAACGCTTCAACCTAGAAGAACAAAATTTGGTGAGCCAAGTGGGATTTGTGTACCGATCATTACCACCAAGTATCATCAAGATTGGGTGTAAAAATATTTGCTGGTATTTCGGAATCTCGTAATTTCTTGGAAGCTTGGCAACCCCTCTCAATGAAAGTGCTTTTCCACAGTCTCTGCTTAGGGCTACACTGAAGCGGAAACAAATCATAGAGAAAAAACTGAGAACTCCTTTATTTTGTCAAGTTTCAAAGAGCTACTACAAACCTTGTTAGATTTAGAGTTCCAAATTCATCTATATATATATTAGAGAACAAACTAAAACCTAAAAATATAAACTGCTACTGTAGACGAATGCTTCAAAACTAGAAGAACAAAATTTGGTGAGCCAAGTGGGATTTGTGTACTTCTCCTTACAACCAAGTATCATCAAGTTTGGGTGAAAAAATATTGTCTGGTATTTCGGAAACTCGTTATTTCTTAGAAGCTTGACAACCCCTCTCATAGAAAGTGGTTTTCCACAGTCTCTGCTTAGGGCTACTTTAAGCGGAAACAAATCATAGAGACAAAACTGAGAACTCCTTTATTTTGTCAAGTTTCAAAGAGCTACTACAAACCATGTTGGATTTAGAGTTCCAAATTCATCTATCTATATAGGAGAGAACAGAGTGAAACCTAAAAATAAAAACTGCTACTGTAGAGGAATGCTTCAACCTAGAAGAACAAAATTTGGTGTGCCATGTGGGATTTGTGTACCTTCCTTACCACCAAGTATCATCAAGATTGGGTGAAAAAAATATTTGCTGGTATTTCGGAAATTCGTTATATTTAGAAGCTTGGCAACCCCTCTCAATTAAAGTGCTTTTTTCCACAGTCTGTGCCAGGGCTACTAGAAGAGGAAACAAACCATAGAGACAAAAATGAGAACTCCTTTATTTTATCAAGTTTCTAAGAGCTACTACAAACCATGTTGGATTTAGAGTTCCAAATTCATCTATATATATATTAGAGAACAGTGTGAAACCTAAAAATAAAACTGCTACTGTAGACGAATGCTTCAACCTAGAAGAACAGAATTTGGTGAGCCAAGTGGGATTTGTGTACTTGTCCTTACCACCAAGTATCAGCAAGATTGGGTGAAAAAATATTAGCTGGTATTTCGGAAACTCGTTATTTCTTAGAAGCTTGGCAACCCCTCTCAATGAAAGTGCTTTTCCACAGTCTGTGCCAGGGCTAATTGAAGAGGAAACAAACCATGGAGACAAAACTGAGAAGTACTTTATTTTGTCAAGTTTCAAAGAGCTAGTACTAACCATGTTGGATTTAGAGTTCCAAATTTATCTATCTATATAGGAGAGAACAGAGTGAAACCTAAAAATAAAAACTGCTACTGAAAACGAACGCATCAACCTAGAAGAACGAAATTTGGTGAGTCAATTGAGATTTGTGTACCGATCATTACCACCACGTATCCTCAACATTGGGTGAAAAAATATTAGCTGGTATTTCGGAACCTCGTAATTTCTTGGAAGCTTGGCAACCCCTTTCAATGAAAGTGCTTTTCCACAGCCTCTGCTTAGAGCTACATGAAACGGAAACAAATCATAGAGACAAAACTGAAAACTCCTTTATTTTGTCAAGTTTCAAAGAGCTACTACAAACCATGTTGGATTTAGAGTTCCAAATTTATCTATCAATATAGGAGAGAACAGAGTGCAACCTAAAAATGAAAACTGCTACTGTAAACGAACGCTTCAACCGAGAAGAAGAAAATTTGCTGAGCCAAGTGGGAATTGTGGACTTGTCATTACCACCACGCATCATCATGTTTGGGTGAAAAAATATTTGCTGGTATTTCGGAAAATCGTAATTTCTTGGAAGCTTGGCAACCCCTTTCAATGAAAGTGCTTTTCCACAGTTTCAGCTTAGGGCTACATGAAGCGGAAACAAATCATAGAGACAAAACTGAAAACTCTTTTATTTTGTCAAGTTTCAAAGAGCTACTACAAACCATGTTGGATTTAGAGTTCCAAATTTATCTATCAATATATGAGAGAACAGAGTGCAACCTAAAAATGAAAAAAGCTACAGTAAACGAACGCTTCAACATAGAAGAACAAAATTTGGTGAGCCAAGTGGGAATTTGGACTTGTCATTACCACCATGCATCATCAAGATTGGGTGAAAAAATATTTGCTGGTATTTCGGAATCTCGTATTTTCTTGGAAGATTGGCAACCCCTCTCAATGAAAGTGCATTTCCACCGTCTGTGCCTAGGGCTACTTGAAGAGGAAAAAATCCTAGAGACAAAACTGAGAACTCCTTTATTTTGTCAAGTTTCAAAGAGCTACTACAAACCATGTTGGATTTAGAGTTCCAAATTCATCTATCTATATAGCAGAAAACAGAGTGAAACCTAAATATAAAAACTGCTACTGCAGACGAATGCTTCAACCTAGAAGAACAAAATTTGGTGAGCCAAGTGGAATTTGTGTACTTGTCCTTACCTCCAAGTATCAGCAAGATTGGGTGAAAAAATATTTGCTGGTATTTAGGAAACTCGTAATTTCTTGGAAGCTTGGCAACCCCTCTCAATGAAAGTGCTTTTCCACAGTCTATGCTTACGGCTACTTGAAGCGGAAACAAATCATAGAGACAAAAATGAAAACTCCTTTATTTTGTCAAGGTTCAAAGAGCTACTACAATCCATATTGAATTTAGAGTTCCAAATTCATCTGTCTATATAGTAGAGAACAGAGTGAAAACTAAATATAAAAACTGCTACTGTAGACGAACGCTTCAACCTAGAAGAACAAAATTTGGTGAGCCAAGTGGGATTTGTGTACTGATCATTACCACCAAGTATCATCAAGATTCGGTGAAAAAATATTTGCTGGTATTTCGGAAACTCGTTATTTCTTAGAAGCTTGGCAACCCCTCTCAATGAAAGTGCTTTTCCACAGTCTGTGCCTAGGACTACTTAAACAGGAAACAAATCATAGAGACAAAACTGAGAACTCCTTTATTTTTTCAAGTTTCAAAGAGGTACTACAAACCGTGCTGGATTTAGAGTTCCAAATTCATCTATCTATATAGGAGAGAACAGAGTGAAACCTAAAAATAAAACTGCTACTGTAAACGAAAGCTTCAACCTAGAAGAACAAAATTTGGTGAGCCAAGTGGGATTTGTGTACTGATCATTACCACCAAGTATCATCAAGATTCGGTGAAAAAATATTTGCTGGTATTTCGGAAACTCGTTATTTGTTAGAAGCTTGGCAACCCCTCTCAATTACAGTGCTTTTCCACAGTCTGTGCCTAGGACTACTTGAAGAGGAAACAAAACATTTAGAAAAAACAGAGAACTACTTTATTTTTTCAAGTTTCAATGAGCTACTTCAAACCAGGTTGGATTTAGAGTTCCAAATTCATCTATCAATATAGGAGAGAACAGTCGGAAACCTAATTATAAAACCTGCTACATTAGACAAACGCTTCAACCTAGAAGAACAAAATTTGGTGAACCAAGTGGGATTTGTGTACTGATCATTACAACCACGTATCATCAACATTGGGTAAAAAAAATTCGCTGGTATTTTAGAAAACTCGTAATTTCTTGGAACCTTGTCAACCCCTCTCAATTAAAGTGCTTTTCCACAGTCTGTGCCAGGGCTACTAGAAGAGGAAACAAACCATAGAGACAAAAATGAGAACTCCTTTATTTTATCAAGTTTCTAAGAGCTACTACAAACCATGTTGGATTTAGAGTTCCAAATTCATCTATATATATATTAGAGAACAGTGTGAAACCTAAAAATAAAAACTGCTACTGTAGACGAATGCTTCAACCTAGAAGAACAGAATTTGGTGAGCCAAGTGGGATTTGTGTACTTGTCCTTACCACCAAGTATCAGCAAGATTGGGTGAAAAAATATTTGCTGGTATTTCGGAAACTCGTTATTTCTTAGAAGCTTGGCAACCCCTCTCAATGAAAGTGCTTTTCCACAGTCTGTGCCAGGGCTAATTGAAGAGGAAACAAACCATGGAGACAAAACTGAGAAGTACTTTATTTTGTCAAGTTTCAAAGAGCTAGTACTAACCATGTTGGATTTAGAGTTCCAAATTTATCTATCTATATAGGAGAGAACAGAGTGAAATCTAAAAATAAAAACTGCTACTGAAAACGAACGCATCAACCTAGAAGAACGAAATTTGGTGAGTCAATTGAGATTTGTGTACCGATCATTACCACCACGTATCCTCAACATTGGGTGAAAAAATATTAGCTGGTATTTCGGAACCTCGTAATTTCTTGGAAGCTTGGCAACCCCTTTCAATGAAAGTGCTTTTCCACAGCCTCTGCTTAGAGCTACATGAAACGGAAACAAATCATAGAGACAAAACTGAAAACTCCTTTATTTTGTCAAGTTTCAAAGAGCTACTACAAACCATGTTGGATTTAGAGTTCCAAATTTATCTATCAATATAGGAGAGAACAGAGTGCAACCTAAAAATGAAAACTGCTACTGTAAACGAACGCTTCAACCGAGAAGAAGAAAATTTGCTGAGCCAAGTGGGAATTGTGGACTTGTCATTACCACCACGCATCATCATGTTTGGGTGAAAAAAATATTTGCTGGTATTTCGGAAAATCGTAATTTCTTGGAAGCTTGGCAACCCCTTTCAATGAAAGTGCTTTTCCACAGTTTCAGCTTAGGGCTACATGAAGCGGAAACAAATCATAGAGACAAAACTGAAACTCTTTTATTTTGTCAAGTTTCAAAGAGCTACTACAAACCATGTTGGATTTAGAGTTCCAAATTTATCTATCAATATATGAGAGAACAGAGTGCAACCTAAAAATGAAAAAAGCTACAGTAAACGAACGCTTCAACATAGAAGAACAAAAATTTGGTGAGCCAAGTGGGAATTTGGACTTGTCATTACCACCATGCATCATCAAGATTGGGTGAAAAAATATTTGCTGGTATTTCGGAATCTCGTATTTTCTTGGAAGATTGGCAACCCCTCTCAATGAAAGTGCATTTCCACCGTCTGTGCCTAGGGCTACTTGAAGAGGAAAAAATCCTAGAGACAAAACTGAGAACTCCTTTATTTTGTCAAGTTTCAAAGAGCTACTACAAACCATGTTGGATTTAGAGTTCCAAATTCATCTATCTATATAGCAGAAAACAGAGTGAAACCTAAATATAAAAACTGCTACTGCAGACGAATGCTTCAACCTAGAAGAACAAAATTTGGTGAGCCAAGTGGAATTTGTGTACTTGTCCTTACCTCCAAGTATCAGCAAGATTGGGTGAAAAAATATTTGCTGGTATTTAGGAAACTCGTAATTTCTTGGAAGCTTGGCAACCCCTCTCAATGAAAGTGCTTTTCCACAGTCTATGCTTACGGCTACTTGAAGCGGAAACAAATCATAGAGACAAAAATGAAAACTCCTTTATTTTGTCAAGGTTCAAAGAGCTACTACAATCCATATTGAATTTAGAGTTCCAAATTCATCTGTCTATATAGTAGAGAACAGAGTGAAAACTAAATATAAAAACTGCTACTGTAGACGAACGCTTCAACCTAGAAGAACAAAATTTGGTGAGCCAAGTGGGATTTGTGTACTGATCATTACCACCAAGTATCATCAAGATTCGGTGAAAAAATATTTGCTGGTATTTCGGAAACTCGTTATTTCTTAGAAGCTTGGCAACCCCTCTCAATGAAAGTGCTTTTCCACAGTCTGTGCCTAGGACTACTTAAACAGGAAACAAATCATAGAGACAAAACTGAGAACTCCTTTATTTTTTCAAGTTTCAAAGAGGTACTACAAACCGTGCTGGATTTAGAGTTCCAAATTCATCTATCTATATAGGAGAGAACAGAGTGAAACCTAAAAATAAAACTGCTACTGTAAACGAAAGCTTCAACCTAGAAGAACAAAATTTGGTGAGCCAAGTGGGATTTGTGTACTGATCATTACCACCAAGTATCATCAAGATTCGGTGAAAAAATATTTGCTGGTATTTCGGAAACTCGTTATTTGTTAGAAGCTTGGCAACCCTCTCAATTACAGTGCTTTCCACAGTCTGTGCCTAGGACTACTTGAAGAGGAAACAAAACATTTAGAAAAAACAGAGAACTACTTTATTTTTTCAAGTTTCAATGAGCTACTTCAAACCAGGTTGGATTTAGAGTTCCAAATTCATCTATCAATATAGGAGAGAACAGTCGGAAACCTAATTATAAAACCTGCTACATTAGACAAACGCTTCAACCTAGAAGAACAAAATTTGGTGAACCAAGTGGGATTTGTGTACTGATCATTACAACCACGTATCATCAACATTGGGTAAAAAAAATTCGCTGGTATTTTAGAAACTCGTAATTTCTTGGAACCTTGTCAACCCCTCTCAATGAAAGTGCTTTTCCACAGTCTGTGCCTAGGACTACTTGAAGAGGAAACAAAACATAGAGACAAAACAGAGAACTCCTTTATTTTGTCAAGTTTCAAAGAACTACTACAAACCATGTTGGATTTATAGTTCCAAATTCATCTATCTAAATAGGAGAGAACACAGTGAAACCTAAATATAAAAATTGCTACTGTAGACTAACGCTTCAACCTAGAAGAACAAAATTTGGTGAGCCAAGTGGGATTTGTGTACTGATCATTACCACCACGTATCATCAAGATTGGGTGACAAAATATTTGCTGGTATTTCGGAAACTCGTAATTTCTTGGAATCTTGGCAACCCCTTTCAATGAAATTGCTTATCCACAGTCTCTGCTTAGGGCTACTTGCAGCGGAAACAAATCATAGATACAAAAACTGAGAACTCCTTTTCTTTGTCAAGTTTCAAAGAGCTACTAGAAACCATGTTGGATTCAGAGTTCCAAAATCATCTATCTATATCGGAGAGAACAGAGTGAAACCTAAAAATAAAAACTGCTAATGTAGACGAATGCTTCAACCTAGAAGAACAAAATTTGGTGAGCCACGTGGGATTTGTGTACTTGTCCTAACCCACCAAGTATCATCAAGATTGGGTGAAAAAATATTGTCTGGTATTTCGGAAACTCGTTATTTCTTAGAAGCTTGGCAACCCCTCTCAATGAAAGTGTTTTTCCACAGTCTGTGCCAGAACTACTTGAAGAGGAAACAAACCATAGAGACAAAACTGAGAACTCCTTTATTTTGTCAAGTTTTAAAGAGCTACTACAAACCATGTTGGATTTAGAGTTCTAGATTCATCTATCTATATAGGAGAGAACAGAGTGAAACCTAAAAATAAAAACTGCTACTGAAAACGAACTCATCAACCTAGAAGAACAAAATTTGGTGAGTCAAGTGGGATTTGTAAACCGATCATTAGCACCACGTATCATCAACATTGGGTGAAAAAATATTTGCTGGTATTTCGAAACTCGTAATTTCTTGGAAGCTTGGCAACCCCTCTCAATGAAATTGCTTTTCCACAGTCTGTGCCTAGGACTACTTGAAGGAAACAAAACATAGAGACAAAACTGAGAACTCCTTTATTTTGTCAAGTTTCAAAGAGCTACCAGAAACCATGTTGGATTTAGAGTTCAAAATTCAAATATCTATATAGGAGAGAACAGAGTGAAACCTAAAAATAAAAACTGCTACTGTAGACGAATGCTTCAACCTAGAAGAACAAAATTTGGTAAGCAAAATGGAATTTGTGTACTTGTCCTTACCACCAAGTATCATCAAGATGGGGTGAAAAAATATTTGCTGGTATTTCGGAAACTCGTTATTTCTTAGAAGCTTGGCAACCCCTCTCAATGAAAGTGCCTTTCCACAGTCTGTGCCAGGACTACTTGAAGAGGAAACAAACAATAGAGTCAAAACTGAGAACTCCTTTATTTTATCAAGTTTCAAAGAGCTACTACAAACCATGTTGGATTTAGAGTTCCAAATTCATCTATCTATATAGGAGAGAATAGAGTGAAACCTAAAATAAAAACAGCTACTGTAAACGAACGCTTCAACATAGAAGAACAAAATTTCCTGAGCCAAGTGGGATTTGTGGACTTGGCATTACCACCACGCATCAACAAGATTGGGTGAAAAAATATTTGCTGGTATTTCGGAAACTCATTATTCTTAGAAGCTTGGCAACCCCTCTCAATGAAAGTGCCTTTCCACAGTCTGTGCCTAGGACTACTTGAAGTGGAAAAAAAACATAGAGACAAAACTGAGAACTACTTTATTTTGCCAAGTTTCAAAGAGCTACTGCAAACTATGTTGGATTCAGTGTTCCAAATTCATCTATCTATATAGGAGAGAACAGAGTGCAACCTAAATATAAAAACTGCTACTGTAAACGAACGCTTCAACCTAGAAGAACAAAATTTGGTGAGCCAAGTATAATTTGTGTACTTGTCATTACCACCATGTATCATCAACATTGGGTGAAAAAATATTTGCTGGTATTTCGGAAACTCGTAATTTCTTTGAAGCTTGGCAACCCCTCTCAATGAAACTGCTTTTACACAGTCTGTGCCAGGGCTACTTGAAGAGGAAACAAACCATAGAGACAAAACTGAGAAGTCCTTTATTTTGTCAAGTTTCAAAGAGCTACTACAAACCATGTTGAATTTAGAGTTAAAATTCAACTATCTATATAGGAGAGAACAGAGTGAAACCTAAAAATAAAAACTGCTACTGAAAACGAATGCATGAACCTAGAAGAACAAAATTTGGTGAGTCAAGTGGGATTTGTGTACCGATCATTACCCCCACGTATCAAAAACTTTGGGTGAAATAATATTTGCTGGTATTTCGGAAACTCGTAATTTCTTGGAAGCTTGGCAACCCCTCTCAATGACATTGCTTTTCCACAGTCTGTGCCTAGGGCAACTTGAAGAGGAAAAAAAAACATAGAGACAAAACTGAGAACTACTTTATTTTGTCAAGTTTCAAAGAGCTACTGCTAACCATGTTGGACTTAAAGTTCCAAATTCATCTATCTATATATCAGAGAACAGAGGGAAACCTAAAAAAAACTACTACAGTAGATGAACGCTTCAACCTAGAAGAACAAAATTTGGTGAGCCAAGTGGGATTTGTGTACAGACCATTACCACCAAGTATCATCAAGATTGGGTGAAAACATATTTGCTGGTATTTCGGAAACTCGTAATTTCTTGGAAGCTTGGCAACCCCTTTCAATGAAAGTGCTTTTCCACAGTCTGTGCCAGGGCTACTTGAAGAGGAAACAAACCATAGAGACAAAACTGAGAAGTTCTTTATTTTGTCAAGTTTCAAAGAGCTACTACAAACCATGTTGGATTTAGAGTTAGAAATTCATCTATCTATATAGGAGAGAACAGAGTGAACCTAAAAATAAAAACTCTACTGAAAACGAACGCATCAAACTAGAAGAACAAAATATGGTGAGTCAAGTGGGATTTGTATACCGATCATTACCACCATGTATCATCAACATTGGGTGAAAAAATATTTGCTGGTATTTCGCAAACTCGTTATTTCTTAGAAGCTTGGCAACCCCTCTCAATGAAAGTGCTTTTCCACCGTCTGTGCCTAGGGCTACTTGAAGAGGAAACAAACCACAGAGACAAAACTTAGAACTCCTTTATTTTGTCAAGTTTCAAAGAGCTACTGCAAACCATGTTGGATTTAGAGTTCCAAATTCATCTACCTATATAGGAGAGAACAGAGGGAAACTTAAATAAAAAATTACTACAGTAGACGAAAGCTTCAACCTAGAAGAACAAATTGGTCAGCCTTGTGGGATTTGTGGACTGATCAAACCACCAAGTATCATCAACATTGGGTTAAAAAATATTTGCTGGTATTTCAGAAACTCGTTATTTCTTAGAAGCTTGGCAACCCCTCTCTATGAAAGTGCTTTTCCACAGTCTGTGCCTAGGGCTACTTGAAGAGGAAACAAACCATAGAGACAAAACGTAGAACTCCTTTATTTTTTCAAGTTTCGAAGAGCTACTACAAACCATGTTGGATTTAGAGTTCCAAATTCATCTATCAATATAGCAGAGAACAGAGTGAAACCTAAATATAAAAACTGCTACTGTAGACGAACGCTTCAACCTAGAAGAACAAAATTTGGTGAGCCAAGTGGGATTTGTGTACTGATCATTACCACCCAGTATCATCAACATTGGGTGAAAAAATATTTGCTGGTATTTCGGAAACTCGTAATTTCTTGGAAGATTGGCAAACCCTTTAATGAAAGTGCTTTTCCACACTCTCTGCATAGGTCTACATGAAGCGGAAAGAAATCATAGAGACAAAACTGAAATCTCCTTTACTTTGTCAAGTTTCAGAGAGCTACTACACACCATATTGGATTTAGAGTTCCAAATTCATCTATCTATATAGGAGAGAACAGAGTGAAACCTAAAAATAAATACTGCTACTGAAAACAAACGCTTCAACCTAGAAGAACAAAATTTGGTGAGCCAAGTGGGATTTGTGTACCGATCATTACCACCAAGTATCATCAAGATTGGGTGAAAAAATATTTGCTGGTATTTCGGAAACTCGTTATTTCTTAGAAGCTTGGCAAACCCTCTCAATGAAAGTGCTTTTCCACGGTTTGTGCCTGGGGCTACTTGAAGAGGAAACAAACCATAGAGACAAAACTGAGAACTCCTTTATTTTGTCAAGTTTCAAAGAGCCACTACAAACCATGTTGGATTTAGTGTTCCAAATTCATCTATCTATATACGGGAGAACAGAGTGAAACCTAAACATAAAAAACTGCTACTGTAGACGAACGCTTCCACCTAGAAGAACAAAATTTGGTGAGCCAAGTGGGATTTGTGTACTTGTCCTTACCTCTAAGTATCATAAAGATTGGGTGAAAAAATATTTGCTGGTATTTCAGAAACTCATTATTTCTTAGAAGCTTTTCAATCCCTCTCAATGAAAGTGCTTTTCCACACTCTGTGCCTAGTTCTCCTTGAAGAGGAAACAAAACATAGAGACAAAACTGAGAACTCCTTTATTTTTTCAATTTTCAAAGAGCTACTACAAACGATATTGGATTTAGAGTTCCAAATTCATCTGTCTATATAGGAGAGAACAGAGTGAAACCTAAATAAAAAAACTGCTACTGAAAACAAACGCTTCACTCTAGAAGAACAAAATTTGGTCAGCCAAGTGGGATTTGTGTACTGATTATTACCTCCAAGTATCATCAAGATTCAGTGAAAAAAATATTTGCTGGTATTTCGGAAACTCGTTATTTCTTAGAAGCTTGGCAACCCCTCTCAATGAAAATGCTTTTCCACAGTCTGTGCCTAGGACTACTTAAACAGGAAACAAAACATAGAGACAAAACTGAGAACTACTTTATTTTGTCAAGTTTCAAAGAGCTACTGCAAACCATGTTGGATTTAGAGTTCCAAATTCATCTATCTATATAGGAGAGAACAGAGGTAAACCTATATTTAAAAACAGCTACAGTAGACGAACGCTTCCAACTAGAAGAACAAAATTTGGTGAGCCAAGTGTGATTTGTGTACTTGTCCTTACCTCTAAGTATCATAAAGATTGGGTGAAAAAATATTTGCTGGTATTTCAGAAACTCGTTATTTCTTAGAAGCTTGGCAACCCCTCTCAATGAAAGTGCTTTTCCACAGTCTGTGCCAGGGCTACGTGAAGAGGAAACAAACCATAGAGACAAAACTGAGAACTCCTTTATTTTGTCAAGTTTCAAAGAGCCACTACAAACCATGTTGGATTCAGAGTTCCAAATTCATCTATCTATATACGAGAGAACAGAGTGAAACCTAAATATAAAAACTGCTACTGAAAACAAACGCTTCAACCTAGAAGAACAAAATTTGGTGAGCCAAGTGGGATTTGTGTACCGATCATTACCAACACGTATCATCAAGCTTGGGTGACAAAATATTTGCTGGTATTTCGGAAACTCGTAATTTCTTGGAAGCTTGGCAACCCCTTTCAATGAAAGTGCTTTTCCACAGTCTCTGCTTAGGGCTACATGAAGAGGAAACAAATCATAGAGACAAAACTGAGAACTCCTTTACTTTGTCAAGTTTCAAAGAGCTACTACAAACCATATTGGATTTAGAGTTCCAAATTCATCTATCTATATAGGAGAGAACAGAGTGAAACCTAAATATAAAAACTGCTACTGTAGACGAACGCTTCAACCTAGAAGAACAAAATTTATTGAGCCAAGTGGGATTTGTGTACTGATCATTACCACCAATTGTCATCAAGATTGTGTGAAAAAATATTTGCTGGTATTTCGGAAACTCGTTATTTCTTAGAAGCTTGGCAAACCCACTCAATGAAAGTGCTTTTCCACAGTCTGTTCTTAGGGGTACTTTACGAGGAAACAAACCATAGAGACAAAACTGAGAACTCCATTATTTTGTCAAGTTTCAAAGAGCTACTACAAACCATGTTGTATTTAGAGTTCCAAATTAATCTATCTATATAGGAGAGAACAGAGTGAAACCTAACAACAAAAACTGCTACTGGAAATGAACGCTTCAACCTAGAAGAACAAAATTTGGTGACCCATGTGAGATTTGTGGACTTGTCATTACCACCATGTATCATCAAGATTGGGTGGAAAAATATTTGCTGGTATTTCGGAAACTCGTAGTTTCTTGGAAGCTTGGCAACCCCTCTCAATTTAAGTGCTTTTCCACAGACTCTGCTTAGGGCTACTTGAAGCGGAAACAAATCATAGAAACAAAACTGAGAACTACTTTATTTTGTCAAGTTTCAAAGAGCTACTACAAACCATGTTGGATTTAGAGTTCCAAATTCATTTATCTATATAGGACAGAACAGAGTGAAACCTAAATATAAAAACTGCTACTGTAGACGAACGCTTCAACCTAGAAGAACAATATTTGGTGAGCCAAGTGGGATTTGTGTACCGATCATTACCACCAAGTATCATCAAGATTGGGTTAAAAAATATTTGCTGGTATTTCTGAAACTCGTTATTTCTTAGAAGCTTGGCAACCCCTCTCAATGAAAGTGCTTTTCCACAGTCTCTGCTTAGGGCTTCTTGAAGCCGACACAAATCATAGAGACAAAACTGAGAACTCCTTTATTTTGTCAAGATTCAAAAGCTACTACAAACCATGTTGGATTTAGAGTACCAAATTCATCTATCTATATAGGAGAGAACAGAATGAAACCTAAAAATAAAACTGCTACTGAAAACGAAGGCATCAACCTAGAAGAACAAAATTTGGTGAGCCAAGTGGGATTTGTGTACCGATCATTACCACCAAGTATCATCAAGATTGGGTTAAAAAATATTTGCTGGTATTTCGGAATCTCGTAATTTCTTGGAAGCTTGGCAACCCTCTAAATGAAAGTGCTTTTCCACCGTTTGTACCTTGGGCTACTTGAAGAGGAAACAAACCATAGAGACAAAACTGAGAACTCCTTTATTTTGTCAAGTTTCAAAGAGCTACTTAAACCATGTTGGATTTAGAGTTCCAAATTCATCTATCTATATAGGAGAGAACAGAGTGAAACCTAAAAATAAAAACTGCTACTGTAAACGAACGCTTCAACCTAGAACAACAAAATTTGGTGAGCCAAGTGAGATTTGTTTACTTGTCATTACCACCCAGTATCATCAAGATTGGGTGAAAAAATATTTGCTGGTATTTCGGAAACTCGTAATTTCTTGGAAGCTCGGCAACCCTCTCAATGAAAGTGCTTTTCCACAGTCACTGCTTAGGGCTACTTGAAGCCGAAACAAATCATAGAGACAAAACTGAGAACTCCTTTATTTTGTCAAGTTTCAAAGAGCTACAACAAACCATGTTGGATTTAGAGTTCCAAATTCATCTGTCTATATACGAGAGAACAGAGTGAAACCTAAATATAAAAACTGCTACTGTAGACTAACGCCTCAACCTAGAAGAACAAAATTTGGTGAGCCAAGTGGGGATTTGTGTACTGATCATTACCACCAAGTGTCATCAAGATTGCGTGAAAAGATATTTGGTGGTATTTCGGAAACTCGTTATTTCTTAGAAGCTTGGCAACCCCACTCATTGAAAGTGCTTTTCCACAGTCTGTTCCTAGTGGTACTTGAAGAGGAAACAAACCATTGAGACAAAACTGAGAACTCCTTTATTTTGTCAAGTTTCAAAGAGCCACTACAACCATGTAGGATTAGAGTTCCAAATCCATCTATCTATATAGCGTAGAACAGAGTAAAACCTAAAAATAAAAAATACTACTGTAAACGAACGCTTCAACCTAGAAGAACAAAATTTGGTGAGCCAAGTGGATTTGTGTACTGATCATTACCACCAAGTATCATCAAGATTGGGTGACAAAATATTTGCTGGTATTTCGGAAACTCGTTATTTCTTAGAAGCTTGGCAAACCTTTCAATGAAGTGCTTTTCCACTGTCTGTGCCTAGGTCTACTTGAAGAGGAAACAAACCATAGAGACAAAACGGAGAACTCCTTTCTTTTTTCAAGTTTCAAAAAGCTACTACAAACCATGTTGGATTTAGAGTTCCAAATTCATCTATCTATATAGGAGAGAACAGAGTGAATCCTAAAAATAAAAACTGCTACTGTAGACGAACGCTTCAACCTAGAAAAAAAAATTTGTTGAGCCAAGTGGGACTTGTGTACCGATCATCACCACCAAGTATCATCAAGATTGGGTGAAAAAATATTTGCTGGTATTTCGGAAACTCGTTATTTCTAAGAAGCTGGCAACCCCTCTCAATGAAACTGCTTTTCCACAGTCATTGCCTAGGGCTACTTGAAGAGGAAACAATCCTTAGAGAAAAAACTGAGAACTCCTTTATTTTGTCAAGTTTCAAAGAGCTACTACAAACCATGTTGGATTTTAGAGTTCCAAATTCATCTATCTATATAGGAGAGAACAGAGTGAAACCTAAAATTAAAAACTGCTACTGTAGACGAATGCTTCAACCTAGAAGAACAAAATTTGGTGAGCCAAGTGGGATTTGTGTACTTGTCCTTACCACCAAGTATCATCAAGATTGGGTGAAAAAATATATGCTGGTATTTCGGAAACTCGTTATTTCTTGGAAGCTTGGCAACCCTTTCAATGAAAGTGTTTTTCCACAGTCTCTGCTTAGGGCTACATGAAGCAGAAAAAAATCACAGAGAAAAAACTGAGAACTCCTTTACTTTGTCAAGTTTCAAAGAGCTACTACAAACCATATTGGATTAGAATTCCAAATTCATCTATCTATATATTAGAGACAGAATGAAACCTAAATATAAAAACTGCTACTGTAGACGAACGCTTCAACCTAGAAGAACAAAATTTGGTGAGCCAAGTGGGATTTGTGTAGTGATCATTACCACCAAGTGTCATCAAGATTGCGGGAAAAAATATTTGCTGGTATTTCGGAAACTCGTTATTTCTTAGAAAGCTTGGCAACCGCTCTCAATGAAAGAGCTTTTCCACAGTCTGTGCCTAGGGCTATTGAAGAGGAAACAAACCATAGAGACAAAACTGAGAACTCCCTTTATTTTGTCAAGTTTCAAAGAGCTACTACAAGCCATGTTGGATTTAGTGTTCCAAATTCATCTATCTTTATAGCAGAGAACAGAGTGAAACCTAAATAAAAAAACTGCTACTGTAGACGAACGCTTCAACCTACAAGAACAAAATTGGTGAGCCAAGTGGGATTTGTGTACCGATCATTACCACCGAGTATCACCAAGATTGGGTGAAAAATATTTGCTGGTATTTCGGAAACTCGTAATTTCTTGGAAGCTTGGCAACCCCCTCTCAATGAAGTGCTTTTCCACAGTCTGTGCCTAGGACTACTTGAAGAGGAAACAAAACATAGAGACAAAACTGAGAACTCCTTTATTTTGTCAAGTTTCAAAGAGCTACTGCAAACCATGTTAGATTTAGAGTTCCAAATTCATCTATCTATATAGGAGAGAACAGTGGGAAACCTAAATAAAAAAAGTACTACACTAGACGAACGCTTCAACCTAGAAGATCAAAATTTGGTGAGCCACGTGAAATTTGTGTACTGATCATTACCACCAAGTGTCATCAACATTGGGTAAAAATATTTGCTGGTATTTCAGAAACTCGTTAATTCTTTGAAGCTTGGCAACCCCTCTCAATCAAAGTGCTTTTCCACCGTCTGTGCCTAGGGCTACTTGAAGAGGAAACAAACCATAGAGACAAAACTTAGAACTCCTTTATTTTGCAAGTTTCAAAGAGCTACTACAAACCATGTTGGATTTAGAGTTCCAAATTCATCTATCAATATGGGAGAGAACAGAGTGCAACCTAAAAATGAAAACTGCTACTGTAAACGAACGCTTCAACCTAGAAGAACAAAATTTGGTGAGCCAAGTGGGATTTGTGTACTTGTCATTACCACCACGTATCATCAAGATTGGTGAAAAAATATTGCTGGTATTTCGGAAACTCGTAATTTCTTGGAATCTTGGCAACCCCTTTCAATGAAAGTGCCTTTTCCACAGTCTCTGCTTAGGGCTACATGAAGCGGAAACAAATCATAGAGACAAAACTGAAAACACCTTTATTTTGTCAAGTTTCAAAGAGCTACTACAAACCATGTTGTATTTAGAGTTCCAAATTCATCTATCAATATGGGAGAGAACAGAGTGCAACCTAAAAATGAAACTGCTACTGTAAACAAACGCTTCAACCTAGAAGAACAAAATTTGGTGTGCCAAATGGGATATGTGGACTTGTCATTACCACCACGCATCATCAAAATTGGGTGAAAAAATATTTGCTGGTATTTCAGAAACTCGTATTTTTTTGGAAGCTTGGCAACCCCACTCAATGAAAGTGCTCTTCCACCGTCTGTGCCTAGGGGTACTTGAAGAGGAAAAAAATCCTAGAGACGAAACTGAGAATTCCTTTTATTTTGTCATGTTTCAAAGAGCTACTACAAACCATGTTGGATTTAGAGTTCCAAATTCATCTATCAATATAGGAGAGAACAGAGTGCAACCTAAAAATGAAAACTGCTACTGTAAACGAACGCTTCAACCTAGAAGAACAAAATTTGGTGAGCCAAGGGGGATTTGTGTACTTGTCATTACCACCACGTATCATCAACATTGGGTGAAAAAATATTTGCTGGTATTTCGGAAACTCGTAATATCTTGGAAGCTTGGCAACCTCATTCAATGAAAGTGCTTTTCCACAGTCTCTGCTTAGGGCTACTTGAAGCGGAAACAAATCATACAGACAAAACTGAGAACTCCATTCTTTGTCAAGTTTCAAAGAGCTACTAGAAACCATGTTGGATTTAGAGTTCCAAATTCATCTATCTATATAGGAAAGAACAGAGTGAAACCTAAAAATAAAAACTGCTTCTGTAGACGAATGCTTCAACCTAGAAGAAGAAAATTTGGTGAGCCAAGTGGAATTTGTGTACATGTCCTTACCACCAAGTATCAGCAAGATTGGTTGAAAAAAATATTTGCTGGTATTTCGGAAACTCATTATATCTTAGAAGCTTGGCAACCCCTCTCAATGAAAGTGCTTTTCCACACTCAGTGCCAGGGCTACTTGAAGAGGACACAAACCATAGAGACAAAACTGAGAAGTCCTTTATGTTGTCAAGTTTCAAAGAGCTACTACAATCCATGTTTGATTTAGAGTTCCAAATTCATCTATCTCTATAGGAGAGAACAGAGTGAAACCTAAAAATAAAACCTGCTACTGAAAACGAACGCATCAAACTAGAAGAAGAAAATTTGGTGAGCCAAGTGGGATTTGTGTACCGATCATTACCATAATGTATCATCAACTTTGGGTGAAAAAATATTTGCTGGAATTTCGGAAACTCGTAATTTCTTGGAAGCTTGGCAACCCCTCTCAATGAAAGTGATTTTCCACAGTCTGTGCCAAGGACTACTTGAAGAGGGAACAAAACATAGAGACAAAACTGAGAACTACTTTATTTTGTCAAGTTTCAAAGAGCTACTGCAAACCATGTTATATTTAGAGTTTTAAATTCATCTATCTGTATATGAGAGAATAGACGGAAACCTAAATAAAAAACTACTACAGTAGACAAACGCTTCAACCTAGAAGAATAAAATTTGGTGAGCCAAGTGAGAATTGTGTACTGATCATTACCACCAAGTATCATCAACATTGGGTTAAAAAATATTTGCTTGTATTTCAGAAACTCGTTATTTCTTAGAAGCTTGGCAACCCCACTCAAAGAAAGTGCTTTTCCACAGTCTGTTCCTAGGGGTACTTGAAGAGGAAACTAACCATAGAGACAAAAGTGAGAACTCCTTTATTTTTTCAAGTTTCAAAGAGCTACTACAAACCATGATGGATTTAGAGTTCCAAATTCATCTATCTATATAGGAGAGAACAGAGTAAATCCTAAAAATAAAAACTGCTACTGCAAACGAACGCTTCATCTTAGAAGAACAAAATTTGGTGAGCCAAGTGGGATTTGTGGACTTGTCATTACCACCACGTATCATCAAGATTGGGTGAAAAAATATTTGCTGGTAATTCGGAAACTCGTTATTTCTTAGAAGCTTGGCAACCCCTCTCAATGAAAGTGCTTTTCCACAGTCTCTGCTAGGGCTACTTGAAGCGGAAACAAATCATAGAGACAAAAATTAGAATTCCTTTATTTTGTCAAGTTTCAAAGAGCTACTACAAACAATGTTGGATTTAGAGTTCCAAATTCATCTATCTATATAGGAGAGAACAGGGTGAAACCTAAAAATAAAAACTGCTACTGTAGACGAATGCTTCAACCTAGAAGACCAAAATTTGGTGAGCCAAGTGGGATTTGTGTACTTGTCATCACCACCACGTATCATCAACATTGGGTGAAAAAATATTTGCTGGTATTTCGGAAACTCGTAATTTCTTGGAAGCTTGGCAACCCCTTTCAATGAAAGTGCTTTTCCACAGTCTCTGCTTAGGGCTACATGAAGCGGAAACAAATCATAGAGACAAAACTGAAAACACCTTTATTTTGTCAAGTTTCAAAGAGCTACTACAAACCATGTTGTATTTAGAGTTCCAAATTCATCTATCAATATGGGAGAGAACAGAGTGCAACCTAAAAATGAAAACTGCTACTGTAAACGAACGCTTCAACCTAGAAGAACAAAATTTGGTGTGCCAAGTGGGATATGTGGACTTGTCATTACCACCACGCATCATCAAGATCAGGTGAAAAAATATTTGCTGGTATTTCGGAAACTCGTATTTTTTTGGAAGCTTGGCAACCCCACTCAATGAAAGTGCTCTTCCACCGTCTGTGCCTAGGGGTACTTGAAGCGGAAACAAATCATAGAGACGAAACTGAGAACTCCTTTATTTTGTCATGTTTGAAAGAGCTACTACAAACCATGTTGGATTTAGAGTTCCAAATTCATCTATCTATATTGCAGAGAACAGAATGAAACCTAAATATAAAAATTGCTACTGTAGAAGAACGCTTCAACCTAGAAGAACAAAATTTGGTGAGCCAAGGGGGATTTGTGTACTGATAATCACCACCAAGTGTCATCAACATTGGGTGAAAAAATATTTGCGGGTATTTCGGAATCTCGTAATTTCTTGGAAGCTTGGCAACCCCTTTCAATGAAAGGGCTTTCCCACAGTCTCTGCTTAGGGCTACATGAAGCGGAAAAATATCATAGAGACAAAACAGAGAACTCCTTTACTTTGTCAAGTTTCAAAGAGCTACTACAAACCATATTGGATTTAGAGTTCCAAATTCATCTATCTATATAGGAGAGAACAGAGTGAATCGTAAATATAAAAACTGCTACTGTAGACGAACGCTTTAACCTAGAAGAACAAAATTTGGTGATCCAAGTGGGATTTGTGAACTGATCATTACCACCAAGTATCATCAAGATTGGGTGAAAAAATATTTGCTGGTATTTCGGAAACTCGTAATTTGTTGGAAACTTGGCAACCACTCTCAAGGAAAGTGCTTTTCCACAGTCACTGCTTAGGGCTACTTGAAGCGGAAACAAATCAAAGAGACAAAACTGAGAACTCCTTTATTTTGTCAAGTTTCAAGAAGCTACTAGAAACCATGTTGGATTTAGAGTTCCAAATTCATCTATCTATATAGGAGAGAACAGAGTGCAACCTAAAAATGAAAACTGCTACTGTAAAAGAACGCTTCAACCTAGAAGAACAAAATTTGGTGAGCCAAGTGGGATATGTGGACTTGTCATTACCACCACGCATCATCAAGATTGGGTGAAAAAATATTTGCTGGTATTTCAGAAACTCGTATTTTCTTGGAAGCTTGGAAACCCCTCTCATTGAAAGTGCTTTTCCACCGTCTGTGCCTAGGGCTACTTGAAGAGGAAACAAACCATAGAGACAAAACTGAGAACTCCTTTATTTTGTCAAGTTTCAAAGAGCTACTACAAACCATGTTGGATTTAGAGTTCCAAATTCATCTATCTATATAGCAGAAAACAGAGTGAAACCTAAATATAAAAACTGCTACTGTAGACGAAGGCTTCAACCTAGAAGAACAAAATTTGGTGAGCCAAGTAAGATTTGTGTACCGACCATTACCACCAAGTATCATCAAGTTTGGGTGTAAAAATATTTGCTGGTATTTCGCAATCTCGTAATTTCTTGGTACCTTGGCAACCCATGTCAATGAAAGTGTTTTCCACAGACTCTGCTTAGGGCTACACTGAAGCGGAAACAAATCATAGAGAAAAAACTGAGAACTACTTTATTTGGTCAAGTTTCAAAGTGCTACTACAAACCATGTTGGATTTAGAGTTTCAAATTCATCTATATATATAGGAGAGAACAGAGTAAAACCTAAAAATAAAAACTGCTACTGTAGACGAATGCTTCAACCTAGAAGAAAAAAATTTGGTGAGGCAAGTGGGATTTGTGTACTTGTCCTTACCACCAAGTACCAGCAAGATTGGGTGAAAAAATATTTGCTGGTATTTCAGAAACTCATTATTTCTTAGAAGCTTGGCAACCCCTCTCAATGAAAGTGCTTTTCCACAGTCAGTGCCAGGACTACTTGAAGAAGAAACAAACCATAGAGACAAAACTGAGAACTCCTTTATTTTGTCAAGTTTCAAAGAGCTACTACAAACCCTGTTTGATTTAGAGTTCCAAATTCATCTATCTCTATAGGAGAGAACAGAGCGAAACCTAAAAATAAAACCTGCTACTGAAAACGATTGCATCAACCTAGAAGAACAAAATTTGGTGAGTCAAGTGGGATTTCTGTACCGATCATTACCACCACGTATCATCAACTTTGGGTGAAAAAATATTTGCTAGAATTTCGGAAACTCGTAATTTCTTGGAAGCTTGGCAACCCCTCTCAATGAAAGTGCTTTTCCACAGTCTGTGCCTAGGACTACTTGAAGAGGGAACAAAACATAGAGACAAAACTGAGAACTACTTTATTTTGTCAAGTTTCAAAGAGCTACTTCAAACCATGTTGGATTTAGAGTTCCAAATTTATCTATCTATATATGAGAGAATAGAGGGAAACCTAAATAAAAAACTACTACAGTAGATGAACGCTTCAACCTAGAAGAACAAAATTTGGTGAGCCATGTGGGAATTGTGTACTGATCATTACCACCAAGTATCATCAATATTGGGTTAAAAAATATTTGCTGGTATTTCGGGCATTCGTTATTTCTTAGAAGCTTGGCAACCCCACTCAAAGAAAGTGATTTTCTACAGTCTGTTCCTAGGGGTACTTGAAGAGGAAACAAACCATAGAGACAAAACTGAGAACTCCTTTATTTTTTCAAGTTTCAAAGAGCTACTACAAACCATGATGGATTTAGAGTCCCAAATTCATCTATCTAATAGGAGAGAACAGAGTAAAACCTAAAAATAAAAACTGCTACTGTAAACGAACGCTTCAACTTAGAAGATCAAAATTTGGTGAGCCAAGTGGGATTTGTGGACTTGTCATTACCACCACGTATCATCAAGATTGGGTGAAAAAATATTTGCTGGTAGTTCGGAAACTCGTTATTTCTTAGAAGCTTGGCAACCCCTCTCAATGAAAGTGCTTTTCCACAGTCTCTGCTTAGGGCTACTTGAAGCGGAAACAAATCATAGAGACAAAACTGAGAACTCCTTTACTTTGTTAAGTTTCAAAGAGCTACTACAAACCATGTTGGATTTAGAGTTCCAAATTCATCTATCTATATAGGAGAGAACAGAGTGAAACCTAAAAATAAAAACTGCTACTGTAGACGAATGCTTCAACCTAGAAGAACAAAATTTGGTGAGCCAAGTAGGATTTGTATACTTGTCCTTAACACCAAGTATCATCAAGTTTGGGTGAAAAAGTATTTGCTGGTATTTCGGAAACTCGTTATTTCTTAGAAGCTTGGCAACCCCTCTCAATGAAAGTGCTTTACCTCAGTCTGTGCCAGGGCTACCTGAAGAGGAATCAAACCATAGAGACAAAACTGAGAACTCCTTTATTTTGTTAAGTTTCAAAGAGCTACTACAAACCATGTAGGATTTAGAGTTCCAAATTCATCTATCTATATAGGAGAGAACAGAGTAAAACCTAAAAATAAAAACTGCTACTGTAAACGAATGCTTCAACCTAGAAGAACAAAATTTTTTGAGCCAAGTGGGATTTGTGGACTTGTAATTACCACCACGAATCATCAAGATCAGGTGAAAAAATATTTGCTGGAATTTCGGAAACTAGTAATTTCTTGGAAGCTTGGTAACCTCTCTCAAGGAAAGTGCTTTTCCAAAGTCACTGCTTAGGGCTACTTGAAGCGGAAACAAATCATAGAGACAAAACTGAGAACTCCTTTATTTTGTCAAGTTTAAAAGAGCTACTACAAACCATGTTGGATTTGGAGTTCCAAATTCATCTATCTATATTGCAGAGAACAGAATGAAACCTAAATATAAAAATTGCTACTGTAGAAGAACGATTCAACCTAGAAGTACAAAATTTGGTGAGCCAAGTGGGATTTGTGTACTGATAATCACCACCAAGTGTCATCAACATTGGGTGAAAAAATATTTGCGGGTATTTCGGAATCTCGTAATTTCTTGGAAGCTTGGCAACCCCTTTCAATGAAAGGGCTTTCCCACAGTCTCTGCTTAGGGCTACATGAAGCGGAAACAAATCATAGAGACAAAACAGAGAACTCCTTTACTTTGTCAAGTTTCAAAGAGCTACTACAAACCATATTGGATTTAGAGTTCCAAATTCATCTATCTATATAGGAGAGAACAGAGTGAATCCTAAATATAAAAACTGCTACTGTAGATGAACGCTTTAACCTAGAAGAACAAAATTTGGTGAGCCAAGTGGGATTTGTGTACTGATCATTACCACTAAGTGTCATCAAGATTCGATGAAAAAATATTTGCTGGTATTTCAGAAACTCGTTATTTCTTAGAAGCTAGGCAACCCCTCTCAATGAAAGTGCTTTTCCACAGTCTGTGCCTACGTCTACTTGAAGAGGAAACAAAACATAGAGACAAAACTGAGAACTACTTTATTTTGTCACGTTTCAAAGAGCTACTGCAAACCATGTTGGATTTAGAGTTCCAAATTCATCTGTCTATATAGGAGAGAACAGAGTGAAACCTAAATATAAAAACTGCTACTGTAGACAAATCCTTCAACCTAGAAGAACAACATTTGGTGAGCCAAGTGGGATTTCTGTACCGATCTTCCCCACCAAGTATCATCAAGATTGGGTGAAAAAATATTTGCTGGTAATTCGGAAACTCGTTATTTCTTGGAAGCTTGGCAAAACCTCTCAATGAAAGTGCTTTTCCATGTCTGTGCCTTGGGCTACTTGAAGAGGAAACAAATGATAGAGACAAAACTGAGAACTACATTATTTTGTCACGTTTCAAAGAGCTACTGCAAACCATGTTGGATTTAGAGTTCCAAATTCATCTATCTATATAGGAGAGAACAGAGGGAAACCTAACAATAAAAACTGCTTCAGTAGACGAACGCTTCAACCTAGAATAACAAAATTTGGTGAGCCAAGTGGGATTTGTGTACTGATCATTACCACCAAGTATTATCAACATTGGGTGAAAAAATATTTGCTGGTATTTCGGAAACTCGTTATTTCTTAGAAGCTTGGCAATCCCTCTCAATGAAAGTGCTTTTCCACCGTCTGTGCCACGGGCTACTTGAAGAGGAAACAAACCATAGTGACAAACCTGAGAACTCCTTCATTTTGTCAAGTTTCAAAGAGCTACTGCAAACCATGTTGGATTTAGAGTTCCAAATTCATCTATCTATATAGGAGACAACAGAGTGAAACATAAAAATGAAAACAGCTACTGTAGACGAACGCTTCAAGCAAGAAGAACAAAATTCGGTGAGCCAAGTGGGATTTGTGTACCGATCTTCACCACCAAGTATCATCAAGATTGGGTGAAAAAATATTGGCTGGTAGTTCGGAAACTCGTTATTTCTTAGAAACTTGGCAACCCCTCTCAATGAAAGTCCTTTTCCACAGTCTACGCCAGGGCTACTAGAAGAGGAAACAAAACATAGAGAGAAAACTGGAAACTACTTTATTTTGTCAAGTTTCAAATAGCTACTACAAACCATGTTGGATTTAGAGTTTAAAATTCATCTATCTATATAGGAGCAAACAGAGTGAAACCTAATAATAAAAACTGCTACTGTAGACGAATGCTTCAACCTAGAAGATCAAAATTTGGTGAGCCAAGTGGATTTGTGTACTTGTCCTTACCAGCAAGTATCATCAAGATTGGGTGAAAAAATATTTGCTGGTATTTCGGAAACTCGTAATTTCTTAGAAGCTTGGCAACCCCTCTCAATGAAAGCGCTTTTCCACTGTCTGTGCCTAGGGCTACTTGAAGAGGAAACAAACCATAGAGAAAAAACTGAGAACTACTTTATTTTGTCAATTTTCAAAGAGCTACTACAAACCATGTTGGATTTAGAGTTCCAAATTCATCTCTCTATATAGAAGAGAACACAGTGAGACCTAAATATAAAAACTCCTACTGTAGACGAACGCTTCAACCTAGAAGAACAAAATTTGGTGAGCCAAGTGAGATTTGTGTACTTGTCCTTACCACCAAGTATCATCAAGATTGGGTGAAAATATATTTGCTGGTATTTCGGAAACTCGTTATTTCTTAGAAGCTTGGCAACCCCTCTCAATGAAAGAGCTTTTCCACCATTTGTGCCTGGGGCTACTTGAAGAGGAAACAAACCATAGAGACAAAACTGAGAACTCCTTTATTTTGTCAAGTTTCAAATAGCTACTGCAAACCATGTTGGATTTAGAGTTCCAAATTCATCTATCTATATAGGAGAGAACAGAGTGAAACCTAAAAATAAGAATTACTACTGTAGACGAACGCTAAAACCTAGAAGAACAAAATTTGTTGAGCCAAGTGGGATTTGTGTACTTGTCATTACCACCAAGTATCATCAAGATTGGGTGAAAAAATATTTCCTGGTATTTCGGAAACTCGTTATTTCTTAGAAGCTTGGCAACCCCTCTCAATGAAAGAGCTTTTCCACCGTTTGTGCCTGGGGCTACTTGAAGAGGAAACAAACCATAGAGACAAAACTGAGAACTCCTTTATTTTGTCAATTTTCAAAGAGCTACTGCAAACCATGTTGGATTTAGAGTTCCAAATTCATCTATCTATATAGGAAAGAACAGAGTGAAACCTAAATATAAAAACTGCTACTGTACACGAACAATTCAACCTAGAAGAACAAAATTTGGTGAGCCAAGTGGGATTTGTGTACCGATCATCACCACCAAGTATCATCAAGATTGGGTGAAAAAATATTTGTTGGTATTTCGGAAACTCGTTATTTCTTAGAAGCTTGGCAACCCCTCTCAATGAAAGTGCTTTTCCACTGTCTGTGCCTAGGGCTACTTTAAGAGGAAACAAACCATGGAGACAAAACTGAGAACTACTTTATTTTGTCAAGTTTCAAAGAGCTACTACAACCCATGTTAAATTTAGAGATCCAAATTCATCTACCTATAAAGGAGAGAACAGAGTGAAACCTAAATATAAAAACTGCTACTTTAGACGAAGGCTTCAACCTTGAAGAACAAAATTTGGTGAGCCAAGTGGGATTTGTGTACCGATCATCACCACCAAGTATCATCAAGATTGGGTGAAAAAATATTTGCTGGTAGTTCGGAAACTCGTTATTTCTTAGAAGCTTGGCAACAACTCTCAATGAAAGTGCTTTTCCACAGTCTCTGCTTAGGGCTACTTGAAGAGGATACAAATCACAGAGACAAAACTGAGAACTCCTTTATTTTGTCAAGTTTCAGAGAGCTACTACAAACCATGTTGGATTTAGAGTTCCAAATTCATCTATCTATATAGGAGAGAACAGAGTGAAACCTAAAAATAAAAACTGCTACTGTAGACAAATGCTTCAACCTAGAAGATCAAAATTTGGTGAGCCAAGTGGGATTTGTGTACTTGTCCTTACCACCAAGTATCATCAAGATTGGGTGAAAAAATATTTTCTGGTATTTCGGAAACTCGTTATTTCTTAGAAGCTTGGCAACCCCTCTCAATGAAAGTCCTTTTCCACAGTCTATGCCAGGGCTACTAGAAGAGGAAAAAAAACGTAGAGACAAAACTGGAAACTACTTTATTTTCTCAAGTTTCAAAGAGCTACTACAAACCATGTTGGATTTAGAGTTTAAAATTCATCCATCTATATAGGAGCGAACAGAGTGAAACCTAAAAATAAAAACTGCTACTGAAAACAAACGCTTCAACATAGAAGAATAAAATTTGGTGAGTCAAGTGGGATTTGTGTACCGATCGTAAACACCAAGTATCATCAAGATTGGGTGAAAAAATATTTGCTGGTATTTCGGAAACTCGTAATTTGTTGGAAAATTGTCACCCCCTCTCAAGGAAACAGCTTTTCCACAGTCACTGCTTAGGGCTACTTGACGCGGAAACAAATCATAGAGACAAAACTGAGAACTCCTTTATTTTGTAAAGTTTCAAAGAGCTACTACAAACCATGTTGGATTTAGAGTTCAAAATTCATCTATCTATATAGCAGAGAACAGAATGAAACCTAAATATAAAAATTGCTACTGTAGAAGAACGCTTCAACCTAGAAGTACAAAATATGGTGAGCCAAGTTGGATTTGTGTACTGATAATCACCACCAAGTATCATCAATATTGGGTGACAAAATATTTGCTTGTATTTCGGAATCTCATAATTTCTTGGAAGCTTGGCAACCCCTTTCAATGAAAGGGCTTTCCCACAGTCTCTGTGTAGGGCTACATGAAACGGAAACAAATCATAGAGAAAAAACAGAGAACTCCTTTAATTTGTCAAGTTTCAAAGAGCTACTACAAACCATATTGGATTTAGAGTTCCAAATTCATCTATCTATATAGGAGAGACCAGAGTGAATCCTAAATATAAAAACTGCTACTGTAGACCAACACTTCAACCTAGAAGAACAAAATTTGGTGAGCCAAGTGGGATTTGTGTACTGATCATTACCACCAAGTTTCATCAAGATACGGTGAAAAAATATTTGCTGGTATTTCAGAAACTCGTTATTTCTTAGAAGCTTGGCAACCCCTCTCAATGAAAGCGCTTTTCCACAGTCTGTGCCTAGGTCTACTTGAAGAGGAAGCAAAACATAGAGACAAAACTGAGAACTACTTTATTTTGTCACGTTTCAAAGAGCTACTGCAAACCATGTTGGATTTAGAGTTCCAAATTCATCTATCTATATATGAGAGAACAGAGGGAAACCTAACAATAAAAACTGCTTCAGTAGACGAACGCTTCAACCTAGAATAACAAAATTTGGTGAGCCAAGTGGGATTTGTGTACTGATCATTACCACTAAGTGTCATCAAGATTCGATTAAAAAATATTTGCTGGTATTTCGGAAACTCGTTATTTCTTAGAAGCTTGGCAACCCCTCTCAATGAAAGTGCTTTTCCACCGTTTGTGCCTAGGGCTACTTGAAGAGGAAACCAACCATAGAGACAAACCTGACAACTCCTTTATTTTGTCAAGTTTCAAAGAGCTACTGCAAACCATGTTGGATTTAGAGTTCCAAATTCATCTATCTATATAGGAGAGAACAGAGTGTAACCTAAATATAAAAACTGCTTTTGTACATGAACGATTCAACCTAGAAGAACAAAATTTGGTGAGCCAAGTGGGATTTGTGTACTGATCATTACCACCAACTATCATCAAGATTGGGTGAAAAGAAATTTGCTGGTATTTCGGAAACTCGTTATTTCTTAGAAGCTTGGCAACCCCTCTCAATGAAAGTGCTTTTCCACAGTCTGTGCTAGGGCTAATTGAAGAGGAAACAAAACATAGAAACAAAACTGAAAACTCCTTTATTTTGTCAAGTTTCAAAGAGCTACTACAAACCATGTGGATTTAGAGTTCCAAATTCATCTATCTATATAGCAGAGAACAGAGTGAAATCTAACAATAAAAACTGCTACTGAAAACGAACGCTTCAACCTAGAAGAACAAAATTTTTTGAGTCAAGTGGGATTTGTGTACCGATCGAAAACACCAAGTATCATCAGGATTGGGTGAAAAAATATTTGCTGGTCTTTCGGAAACTCGTAATTTCTTGGAAGCTTGACAACCCCTCTCAATGAAAGTGCTTTTCCACCCTCTGCGGCTAGGGCTACTTGAAGAGGAAACAAACCATAGAGACAAAACAGAGAACTCCTTTATTTTGTCAAGTTTCAAAGAGCCACTACAAACCATGTTGGATTTAGAGTTCCAAATTCATCTATCTATATAGGAGAAAACAGAGTGAAACCTAAAAATAAAAACTGCTACTGTAGACGAACGCTTCAACCCAGGAAGAACAAAATTCGGTGAGTCAAGTGGGATTTGTGTACCGATCGTAAACACCAAGTATCATCAAGTTTGGGTGAAAAAATATTTGCTGGTATTTCAGAAACTCGTAATTTGTTGGAACGTTGGCAACCCCTCTCAAGGAAATTGCTTTTCCACAGTCACTGCTTAAGGCTACTTGAAGCCGTAACAAATCACAGAGACAAAACTGAGAACTCATTCATTTTGTCAAGTTTCAAAGAGCTACTACAAACCATGTTGGATTTAGAGTTCCAAATTCATCTATCTATATAGGAGAGAAGAGAATGATACCTAAATATAAAAACTGCTACTGTAGACGAACGATTCAACCTAGAAGAACAAAATTTGGTGAGCCAAGTGGGATTTGTGTACTGATCATTACCACCAAGTGTCATCAAGATTGCGTGAAAAAATATTTGCTGGTATTTCGGAAACTCGTTATTTCTTAGAAGCGTGGCAACCCCACTCAATAAAAGTGCTTTTCCACAGTCTGTTCCTAGGGCTACTTGAAGAGGAAACAAACCATAGAGACAAAACTGAGAACTCCTTTATTTTGTCAAGTTTCAAAGAGCTACTACAAACCATGTTGGATTTAGAGTTCCAAATTCATCTATCTATCTATATCAGAGAACACAGTAAAACCTAAATATAAAAAGTGCTTTTTGTAGACGAACGCTTCAACCTAGAAGAACAAAATTTGGTGAGCCAAGTGGGATTTGAGTACCGATCTTCACCAGCAAGTATCATCAAGATTGGGTGAAAAAATATTTGCTGGTAATTCGGAAACTCGTTATTTCTGAGAAGCTTGGCAACCCCTCTCAATGAAAGTGCTATTCCACATTCTCTGCTTAGGGATACTTGAAGCGGAAACAAATCATAGAGACAAAACTGAGAACTCCTTTACTTTGTCAAGTTTCAAAAGCTACTACAAACCATATGGGATTTAGAGTTCCAAATTCATCTATCTATATAAGAGAGAAGAGAGTGACACCTAAATATAAAAACTGCTACTGTAGACGAATGATTCAACCTAGAAGAACAAAATTTGGTGAGCCAAGTGGGATTTGTGTACTGATCATTACCACCAAGTGTCATCAAGATTGCGTGAAAAAATATTTGCTGGTATTTCATAAACTCGTTATTTCTTAGAAGCTTGGCAACCCCACTCAATGAAAGTGCTTTTCCACAGTCTGTTCCTAGGGCTACTTGAAGAGGAAACAAACCATAGAGACAAAACTGAGAATTACTTTATTTTGTCAAATTTCAAAGAGCTACTACAAACCATGTTGGATTTAGAGTTCCAAATTCATCTATCTAAATACGAGAGAACAGATTGAAACCTAAAAATACAAACTGCTACTGTAAACGAACGCTTCAACCTAGACGAACAAAACTTGGTGACCGAAGTGGGATTTGTGCACTTGTGATTACCACCACGTATCATCAAAATTGGGTGAAAAAATATTTGCTGGTATTTCGGAAACTCGTAATTTCTTGGAAGCTTGGCAACCTCTCTCAATAAAAGTGCTTTTCCACAGTCTCTGTTTAGGGCTACTTGAAGCGGAAACAAATAATAGAGACAAACCTGAGAACTCCTTTATTTTGTGAAGTTTCAAAGAGCTACTACAAACCATATTGGATTTAGAGTTCCATATTCATCTATCTATATAGCAGAGAACAGAGTAAAACCTAAATATAAAAAGTGCTATTGTAGACGAATGCTTCAACCTAGAAGAACAAAATTTGGTGAGCCAAGAGGGATTTGTGTACCGATCTTTACCAGGAAGTATCATCAAGATTGGGTGAAAAAATATTTGCTGGTAATTCGGAAACTCGTTATTTCTGAGAAGCTTGGCAACCCCTCTCAATGAAAGTGCTTTTCCACATTCTCTGCTTAGGGCTACTTGAAGCGGAAACAAATCATAGAGACAAAACTGAGAACTCCTTTATTTTTTCAAGTTTGAAAGAGCTACTACAAACCATGTTGGATTTAGAGTTCCAAATTCATCTATCTATATAGGAGAGAACAGAGTGAAACCTAAAAATAAATACTGCTACTGAAAATGAACGCTTCAACAAAGAAGAACAAAATTTGGTGAGTCAAGTGGGATTTGTGTACCGATCTTAAACACCAAGTATCATGAAGATTGGGTGAAAAAATATTTGCTGGTATTTCGGAAACTCGTAATTTCTTGGAAGCTTGGCAACCCCTCTCAATGAAAGTGCTTTTCCACAGTCTGTGCCTAGAAGTACTTGAACAGGAAACAAACCATAAAGACAAAACTGAGAACTCCTTTATTTTGTAAAGATTCAAAGAGCTACTACAAACCATGTTGGATTTAGAGTTCCAAATTCATCTATCTATATAGCAGAGAACAGAGTGAAACCTAAATATAAAAACTGCTACTGTAGACGAGCGCTTCAACCTAGAAGAACAAAAATTGGTGAGCCAAGTGGGATTTGGATACCGATCATTACCACCACATATCATCAACTTTGGGTGACAAAATATTTGCTAGTATTTCGGAATCTCGTAATTTCTTGGAAGCTTGGCAACCCCTTTCAATGAAAGTGCTTTTCCACAGTCTGTGCTTAGGGCTACATGAAGCGGAAACAAATCATAGAGACAAAACTGAGAACTCCTTTATTTTGTCAAGTTTCAAAGAGCTACTACAAACCATGTTGGATTTAGAGTTCAAAATTCATCTATCTATATAGGAGAGAACAGAGTGAAACCTAAATATAAAAATTGCTACTGTAGACGAACGCTTCAACCTAGAAGAACAAAATTTGGTGAGCCAAGTGCAATTTGTGTACTGAACATCACCACCAAGTATCATCAAGATTGAGTGAAAAAATATTTGCTGGTATTTCGGAAACTCGTTATTTCTTAGAAGCTTGGCAACCCCTCTCAATGAAAGTGCTTTTCCACAGTCTGTGCCTAGGGCTAGTTGATGAGGAAACAAACCATAGAGACAAAACTGAAAACTCCTTTATTTTGTCAAGTGTCAAAGAGCTACTACAAACCATGTTGGATTTAGAGTTCCAAATTCATCTATTTATATAGGAGAGAACAGAGTGAAACGTAAATACAAAAAGTGCTACTGTAGACGAACGCTTCTACCTACAAGAACAAAATTTGGTGAGCCAAGTGGGATTTGTGTACTGATCATTACCACCAAGTATCATCAACAATGGGTGAAAAAATATTTGCTCGTATTTCGGAAACTCGTTATTTCTTAGAAGCTTGGCAACCCCTCTCAATGTAAGTGCTTTTTCACAGTCTCTGCTTAGGGCTACTTGAAGTGAAAACAAACCATGGAGAAAAAAACTGAGAACTCCTCTATTTTGTCAAGTTTCAAAGAGCCACTACAAACCATGTTGGATTTAGAGTTCCAAATTCATCTATCTATATAGCAGAGAACAGTGAAACCTAAACATAAAAACTGCTACTGTAGACGAACGCTTCAACCAAGAAGAACAAAATTTGGTGATAAAAGTGGGATTTGTGAAATGATCATTACCACCAAGTATCATCAAGATTGGGTGAAAAAATATTTGCTGGTATTTCGGAAACTCGTAATATGTTGGAACCTTGGCAACTCCTCTCAAGCAAAGTGCTTTTCCACAGTCACTGCTTAGGGCTACTTGAAGCGGAAACATATCATAGAGACAAAAGTGAGAACTCCTTTACTTTCTCAAGTTTCAAAGAGCTACTACAAACCATGTTTGATTTAGAGTTCCAAATTCATCTATCTATATAGGAGAGAACAGAGTGAAACCTAAACATAAAAACTGCTACTGTAAACGAACGCTTCAACCTAGAAGAACAAAATTTGGTGAGCCTAGTGGGATTTGTGGACTTGTCATTACCACCACGTATCATCAAGACTGGGTGAAAAAATATTTGCTGGTATTTCGGAAACTAGTAATTTCTTGGAAGCTTGGCAACCCCTCTCAATGAAAGTGCTTTTTCACAGTCTCTGCTTAGGGCTACTTGAAGCGGAAACAAATCATAGATAAAAAACTGAGAATTCCTTTATTTTGTCAAGTTTCAAAGAGCTACTACAAACCATGTTGTATTTAGAGTTCCAAATTCATCTATCTATATAGGAGAGAACAGAGTGAAACCTAAATATAAAAATTGCTATTGTAGACGAATGCTTCAACCTAGAAGAACAAAATTTGGTGAGCCAAGTGGGATTTGGATACCGATCATTACCACCATGTATCATCAACTTTGGGTGACAAAATATTTGCTGGTATTTCGGAAACTTGTAATTTCTTGGAAGCTTGGCAACCCCTTTCAATGAAAGTGCTTTTCCACAGTCTGTTCCTAGGGGTACTTGAAGGGGAAACAAACCATAGAGACAAAACAGAGAACTCCTTTATTTTGTCAAGTTTCAAAGAGCTATTACAAACCATGTTGGATTAGGGTTCCAAATTCATCTATCTATATAGGAGAGAACAGCGTGAAACCTAAACATAAAAACAGCTAATGTAAACGAACGCTTCAACCTAGAAGAACAAAATTTTGTGAGCCAAGTGTGATTTGTGGACTTGTCATTACCACCATGTATCATCAAGATTGGGTGAAAAAATATTTGCTGGTATTTCGGAAACTCGTAATTTGTTGCAACCTTGGCAACCCCTCTCAAAGAAAGTGCTGTTCCACAGTCACTGCTAAGGACTACTTGAAGCGGAAACAAATCATAGAGACAAAACTGAGAACTCCTTTATTTTGTCAAATTTCAAAGAGCTACTACAAACCATGTTGGATTTAGAGTTCCAAATTCATCTATCCATATAGGAGAGAACAGAGTGAAACCTAAATATAAAAATTGCTACTGTAGACGAATGCTTCAACCTAGAAGAACAAAATTTGGTGAGCCAAGTGGCATTTTTGTACTAATCATCACCACCAAGTATCATCAAGATTGGGAGAAAAAATATTTGCTGGAATTTCGGAAACTCGTTATTTCTTGGAAGCATGGCAACCCATCTCAATGAAAGTGCGTATCCACCGTCTGTGCCTAGGGCTACTTGAAGAGGAAACAAACCATAGAGACAAAACAGAGAACTCCTTTATTTTGTCAAGTTTTAAAGAGCCACTAAAAAACCATGTTGGATTTAGAGTTCCAAATTCATCTATCTATATAGCAGAGAACAGAGTGAAACCTAAACATAAAAACTGCTACTGTAGACGAACGCTTCAACCAAGAGGAACAAAATTTGGTGATCTAAGTGGGATTTGTGGACTTGTCAATACCACCACGTATCATCAAGATTGGGTAAAAAAATATTTGCTGGTATTTCGGAAAATCTTTATTTCTTAGAAGCTTGGCAACCCCTCTCAATGAAAGTGCTTTTCCACAGTCTGTGCCTAGGGCTACTTGATGAGGAAACAAACCATAGAGACAAAACTGAGAACTCCTTTATTTTGTCAAGTTTCAAAGAGCTACTACAAACCATATTGGATTTAGAGTTCCAAACTCATCAATTCATATAGGAGAGAACAGAGTGAAACCTAAATATAAAAACTGCTACTGTAGACGAATGCTTCAACCTAGAAGAACAAAATTTGGTGAGCCAAGTGGGATTTGTGTACTGATTATTACCACCAAGTGTCATCAAGATTGCGTGAAAAAATATTTGCTGGTATTTCGGAAACTCGTTATATCTTAGAAGCTTGGCAACCCCACTCAATGAAAGTGCTTCTCCACAGTCTGTTCTTAGGGGTACTTGAAGAGGAAACAAACCATAGAGACAAAACTGAGAACTCCTTTATTTTTCAAGGTTCAAAGAGCTACTACAAACCATGTTGGATTTAGAGTTCCAAATTCATCTATCTATATAGGACAGAACAGAGTGAAACCTAAACATAAAAACTGCTACTGTAAACGAACTCTTCAACCTAGAAGAACAAAATTTGGCGAGCCTAGTGGGATTTGAGGACTTGTCAATACCACCACGTATCATCAAGATTGGGTAAAAAAATATTTGCTGGTATTTCGGAAACTCGTAATTTCTTGGAAGCTTGGCAACCCCTCTCAATGAAAGTGCGTATCCACCGTCTGTGCCTAGGGCTACTTGAAGAGGAAACAAACCATAGAGACAAAACAGAGAACTACTTTATTTTGTCAAGTTTCAAAGAGACACTACAAACCATATTGGATTTAGAGTTCCAAATTCATCTATCTATATAGCAGAGAACAGTGAAACCTAAACATAAAAACTGCTACTGTAGACGAACGCTTCAACCAAGAAGAACAAAATTTTCTGATCCAAGTGGGATTTTTGAACTGATCATTACCACCAAGTATCATCAAGATTGGTTGAAAAAATATTTGCTGGTATTTCGGAATCTCGTAATTTCTTGGAAGCTTGGCAACCCCTCTCAATGAAAGTGCTTTTCCACAGTCTCTGCTTAGGGCTACACTGAAGCGGAAACAAATCATAGAGAAAAAACTGAGAACTCCTTTATTTTGTCAAGTTTCAAAGAGCTACTACAAACCATATTGGATTTAGAGTTCCAAATTCATCTATCTATATAGGAGAGAAAAGAGTGAAAGCGAAATACAAACACTGCTACTGTAGATGAAGGCTTCAACCTGGAAGAACAAAATTTGGTGAGCCAAGTGGGATTTGTGTACTGATCATTACCACCAAGTGTCATCAAGATTCCGGGAAAAAATATTTGCTGGTATTTCGGAAACTCGTTATTTCTTAGAAGCTTGGCAACCCCTCTCAATGAAAGTGCGTATCCACCGTCTGTGCCTAGGGCTACTTGAAGAGGAAACAAACCATGAAGACAAAACAGAGAACTCCTTTATTTTGTCAAGTTTCAAAGAGCCACTACAAACCATGTTGGATTTAGAGTTCCAAATTCATCTATCTATATAGCAGAGAACAGTGTGAAACCTAAACATGAAAACTGCTACTGTAAATGAACGCTTCAAACTAGAAGAACAAAATTTGGTGAGCCAAGTGGGATTTGTGGACTTGTCATTACCACCACGTATCATCAAGACTGGGTGAAAAATATTTGCTGGTATTTCGGAAACTAGTAATTTCTTAGAAGCTTGGCAACCCCTCTCAATGAAAGTGCTTTTTCACAGTCTCTGCTTAGGGCTACTTGAAGCGGAAACATATCATAGAGACAAAATGAGAACTCCTTTATTTTGTCAAGGTTCAAAGTGCTACTACAAACCATGTTGGATATAGAGTTCCAAATTCATCTATCTATATAGGAGGGAACAGAGTGAAGCCTAAAAATAAAAACTGCTACTGAAAACGAACGCTTCAACATAGAAGAACAAAATTTGGTGAGTCAAGTGGGATTTGTGAACCGATCGTAAACAGCAAGTATCATCAAGATTGGGTGAATAAATATTTGCTGGTATTTTGGAAACTCGTAATTTGTTGGAACCTTGGCAACAACTCTCAAGGAAAGTGCTTTTCCACAGTCATTGCTTAGGGCTACTTGAAGCGGAAACAAATCATAGAGACAAAACTGAGAACTCCTTTATTTTGTCAAGTTTCAAAGAGCTACTACAAACCATATTGGATTTAGAGTTCCAAATTCATCTATCTATATAGCAGCGAACAGAGTGAAACCTAAACATAAAAACTGCTACTGTAGAAGAAGGCTTCAACCAAGAAGAACAAAATTTGGTGAGTCAAGTGGGATTTGTGAACCGATCGTAAACAGCAAGTATCATCAAGATTGGGTGAATAAATATTTGCTGGTATTTTGGAAACTCGTAATTTGTTGGAACCTTGGCAACCCCTCTCAATGAAAGTGCTTTTCCACAGTCTCTGCTTAGGGCTACTTGAAGCGGAACCAAATCATAGAGACAAAACTGAGACCTCCTTTATTTTGTAAAGTTTCAAAGAGCTACTACAAACCATATTGGATTTAGAGTTCCAAATTCATCTATCTATATAGGAGAGAAAAGAGTGAAACCGAAATATAAACACTGCTACTGTAGATGAAGGCTTCAACCTGGAAGATCAAAATTTGGTGAGCCAAGAGGAATTTATGTACCGATCTTCACAACCAAGTATCATCAAGATTGGGTGAATAAATATTTGCTGGTAATTCGGAAACTCGTTATTTCTTAGAAGCTTGGCAACCCCTCTCAATGAAAGTGCTTTTCCACAGTCTCTGCTTAGGGCTACTTGAAGATGAAACAAATCATAGAGACAAAACTGAGAACTCCTTTATTTTGTCAAGTTTCAAAGAGCTACTACAAACCATGTTGGATTTAGAGTTCCAAATTCATCTATCTATATAGGAGAGAACAGAGTGAAACCTAAAAATATAAACTGCTACTGAAAATGAAGGCTTCATCATAGAAGAACAAAATTTGGTGAGTCAAGTGGGATTTGTGTACCAATCGTAAACACCAAGTATCATCAAGATTGGGTGAAAAAATATTTGCTGGTATTTCGGAAACTCGTAATATCTTGGAAGCTTGGCAACCCCTCTCAATGAAAGTGCGTATAGACCGTCTGTGCCTAGGGCTACTTGAAGAGGAAACAAACCATAGAGACAAAACAGAGAACTCCTTTATTTTGTCAAGTTTCAAAGAGCCACTACAAACCATGTTGGATTTAGAGTTCCAAATTCATCTATCTATATAGCAGAGAACAGTGAAACCTAAACATAAAAACTGCTACTGTAGACGAACGCTTCAACCAAGAAGAACAAAATTTGGTGATCCATGTGGGATTTTTGAACTGATCATTACCACCAAGTATCATCAAGATTGGGTGCAAAAATATTTGCTGGTATTTCGGAAACTCGTAATTTGTTGGAACCTTGGCAACACCTCTCAAGGAAAGTGCTTTTTCACAGTCACTGCTTAGGGCTACTTGAAGCAGAAACAAACCATAGAGACAAACCTGACAACTCCTTTACTTTGTCAAGTTTCAAAGAGCTACTACAAACCATGTTGGATTTACAGTTCCAAATTCATCTATTTATATAGGAGAGAACAGAGTGAAACCTAAAAATATAAACTGCTACTGAAAACGAACGATTCAACATAGAAGAACAAAATTTGGTGAGTCAGGTGGGCTTTCTGTCCCGATCGTAAACACCAAGTATCATCAAGATTGGGTGAAAAAATATTTGCTGGTATTTCGGAAACTCGTAATTTCTTGGAAGCTTGGCAACCCCTCTCAATGAAAGTGCATATCCACTGTCTTTGCCTAGGACTACTTGAAGAGGAAACAAACAATAGAGACAAAATAGAGAACTCCTTTATTTTGTCAAGTTTCAAAGAGCCACTACAAACCATGCTGGATTTAGAGTTTTTAATTCATCTATCTTTATAGCAGAGAACAGTGAAACCTAAATATTAAAACTGCTACTGTAGACGAACGCTTCAAACAAGAAGAACAAAATTTGGTGATCCAAGTGGGATTTGTGAACTGATCATTACTACCAAGTATCATCAAGATTGGGTGAAAAAATATTTGCTGGTATTTCGGAAACTCGTAATTTGTTGGAACCTTGGCAACCCCTCTCAAGGAAAGTGCTTTTCCACAGTCACTGCTTATGGCTACTTGAAGCGGAAACAAATCATAGGGACAAAAGTGAGAACTCCTTTACTTTTTCAAGTTTCAAAAAGCTACTACATACCACGTTGGATTTAGAGTTCCAAATTCATCTATCCATATAGGAGAGAACAGAGTGAAACCTAAATATAAAAATTGCTACTGTAGACGAAAGCTTCAACGTAGAAGAACAAAATTTTGTCAGCCAAGTGGGATTTGTGTACTAATCATCACCACCAAGTATCATCAAGATTGGGTGAAAAAATATTTGCTGGTATTTCGGAAACTCGTTATTTCTTAGAAGCTTGGCAACCCCTCTCAATGAAAGTGCGTATCCACCATCTGTGCCTAATGCTACTTGAAGAGGAAACACACCATGAAGACAAAACAGAGAACTCCTTTATTTTGTCAAGTTTCAAAGAGCCACTACAAACCATGTTGGATTTAGACTTCCAAATTCATCTATCCATATAGCAGAGAACAGAGTGAAACCTAAATATAAAAACTGCTACTGTAAACGAACGCTACAACCCAGAAGACCAAAACTTGGTGAGCCAAGTGGGATTTGTGTACTGATCATTACCACCAAGTGTCATCAAGATTGCTTGAAAAAATATTTGCTGGTATTTTGGAAACTCGTTTTTTTCTTAGAAGCTTGGCAACCACACTCAATGAAAGTGCTTTTCCACAGTCTGTTCGTAGGGGTACTTGAAGAGGAAACAAACCATAGAGAAAAAACAGAGAACTCCTTTATTTTGTCAAGTTTCAAAGAGCTACTACAAACCATGTTGGATTTAGAGTTCCAAATTCATATATCTATATAGGAGAGAACAGAGTGAAACCTAAACATAAAAACTGCTACTGTAAACGAACGCTTCAACCTAGAAGAACAAAATTTGGTCAGCCTAGTTGGATTTGTGGAATTGTCAATACCACCATGTATCATCAAGATTGGGTAAAAAAATATTTGCTGGTATTTCAGAAACTCGTAATTTCTTGGAAGCTTGGCAACCCCTCTCAATGAAAGTGCTTTTCCACAGTCTCTGCTTAGGGCTACTTGAAGCGGAAACAAATCATAGAGACAAAACTGAGAACTCCATTATTTTGTCAAGTTTCAAAGAGCTACTAGAAACCATATTGGATTTAGAGTTCCAAATTCATCTATCTATATAGGAGACAACAGAGTGAAACCTAAATATAAAAACTGCTAATGTACAAGAAGGCTTCAACCTAGAAGAACAAAATTTGGTGAGCCAAGTGGGATTTGTGTACCGATCTTCACCACCAAGTATCATCAAGATTGGGTGAAAAAATATTTGCTGGTATTTCATAAACTCGTAATTTCTTGGAAGCTTGGCAACCCCTCTCAATGAAAGTGCGTATCCACCGTCTGTGCCTAGGGCTACTTGAAGAGGAAACAAACCATGAAGACAAAACAGAGAACACCTTTATTTTGTCAAGTTTCAAAGAGCCACTACAAACCATGTTGGATTTAGAGTTCCAAATTCATCTATCTATATAGCAGAGAACAGTGAAACCTAAACATGAAAACTGCTACTGTAAACGAACGCTTCAAACTAGAAGAACAAAATTTGGTGAGCCAAGTGGGATTTGTGGACTTGTCATTACCACCACGTATCATCAAGATTGGGTGAAAAAATATTTGCTGGTATTTCGGAAACTCGTAATTTCTTGGAAGCTTGGCAACCCCTCTCAATGAAAGTGCTTTTTCACAGTCTCTGCTTAGGGCTACTTGAAGCGGAAACATATCATAGAGACAAAATGAGAACTCCTTTATTTATCAAGGTTCAAAGTGCTACTACAAACCATGTTGGATTTAGAGTTCCAAATTCATCTATCTATATAGGAGAGAACAGAGTGAAGCCTAAAAATAAAAACTGCTACTGAAAACGAACGCTTCAACATAGAAGAACAAAATTTGGTGAGTCAAGTGGGATTTGTGAACCGATCGTAAACAGCAAGTATCATCAAGATTGGGTGAATAAATATTTGCTGGTATTTTGGAAACTCGTAATTTGTTGGAACCTTGGCAACAACTCTCAAGGAAAGTGCTTTTCCACAGTCACTGCTTAGGGCTACTTGAAGCGGAAACAAATCATAGAGAAAAAAATGAGAACTCCTTTATTTTGTCAAGTTTCAAAGAGCTACTACAAACCATGTTGGATTTAGAGTTCCAAATTCATCTATCTATGTAGGAGAGAACAGAGTGAAACCTAAATATAAAAATTGCTACTGTAGACGAATGCTTCAAACTAGAAGAACAAAATTTGGTGAGCCAAGTGGGATTTGGATACCGATCATTACCACCACGTATCATCAACATTGGGTGACAAAATATTTGCTGGTATTTCGGAAACTCGTAATTTCTTGGAAGCTTGGCAACCCCTTTCAATGAAAGTGCTTTTCCACAGTCTCTGCTTAGGGCTACATGTAGCGGAAAAAAATCATAGAGACAAAACTGAGAACTCTTTTACTTTGTCTAGTTTCAAAGAGCTACTACAAACCATATTGGATTTAGAGTTCCAAATTCATCTATCCATATATGAGAGAACATAGTGAAACCTAAATATAAAAACTGCTACTGTCGACGAACGCTTCAACATAGAAGAACAAAATTTGGTGAGCCAAGTGAGATTTGTGGACTGATCATTACCACCAAGTGTCATCAAGATTGCTTGAAAAAATATTTGCTGGTATTTCGGAAACTCGTGATTTCTTAGAAGCTTGGCAAGCCTACTCAATGAAAGTGCTTTTCCACAGTCTGTTCTTAGCGGTACTTGAAGAGGAAACAAACCATAGAGACAAAACTGAGAACTCCTTTATTTTGTCAAGTTTCAAAGAGCTATTACAAACAATGTTGGATTTAGAGTTCCAAATTCATCTATCTATATAGGAGAGAACAGAGTGAAACCTAAACATAAAAACAGCTACTGTAAACGAACGCTTCAACCAAGAAGAACAAAATTTGGTGAGCCAAGTGGGATTTGTGGACCTGTCATTACCACCACGTATCATCAAGATTGGGTGAAAAAATATTTGCTGGTATTTCGGAAACTCGTAATTTCTTGGAAGCTTGGCAACCCTCTCAATGAAAGTGCTTTTCCACAGTCTCTGCTTAGGGCTACTTGAAGCGGAAACAAATCCTAGAGACAAAACTGAGAACTCCTTTATTTTTTCAAGTTTCAAAGAGCTACTAAAAACCATGTTGGATTTAGAGTTCCAAATTCATCTTTCTATATAGGAGAGAACAGAGTGAAACCTAAATATAAAAACTGCTACTGTTGAAGAAGGCTTCAACCTAGAAGAACAAAATTTGGTGAGCCAAGTGGGATTTCTGTACCGATCTTCACCACCAAGTATCATCAAGATTGGGTGAAAAAATATTTGCTGGTATTTCGTAAACTCGTAATTTCTTGGAAGCTTGGCAACCCCTCTCAATGAAAGTGCGTATCCACCGTCTGTGCCTAGGGCTACTTGAAGAGGAAACAAACCATGAAGACAAAACAGAGAACTCCTTTATTTTGTCAAGTTTCAAAGAGCCACTACAAACCATGTTGGATTTAGAGTTCCAAATTCATCTATCTATATAGCAGAGAACAGTGTGAAACCTAAACATGAAAACTGCTACTGTAAATGAACGCTTCAAACTAGAAGAACAAAATTTGGTGAGCCAAGTGGGATTTGTGGACTTGTCATTACCACCACGTATCATCAAGACTGGGTGAAAAAATATTTGCTGGTATTTCGGAAACTAGTAATTTCTTGGAAGCTTGGCAACCCCTCTCAATGAAAGTGCTTTTTCACAGTCTCTGCTTAGGGCTACTTGAAGCGGAAACATATCATAGAGACAAAATGAGAACTCCTTTATTTTGTCAAGGTTCAAAGTGCTACTACAAACCATGTTGGATTTAGAGTTCCAAATTCATCTATCTATATAGGAGGGAACAGAGTGAAGCCAAAAAATAAAAACTGCTACTGAAAACGAACGCTTCAACATAGAAGAACAAAATTTGGTGAGTCAAGTGGGATTTGTGAACCGATCGTAAACAGCAAGTATCATCAAGATTCGGTGAATAAATATTTGCTGGTATTTTGGAAACTCGTAATTTGTTGGAACCTTGGCAACAACTCTCAAGGAAAGTGCTTTTCCACAGTCATTGCTTAGGGCTACTTGAAGCGGAAACAAATCATAGAGACAAAACTGAGAACTCCTTTATTTTGTCAAGTTTCAAAGAGCCACTACAAACCATGTTGGATTTAGAGTTCCAAATTCATCTATCTATATAGGAGAGAACAGAGTGAAGCCTAAAAATAAAAACTGCTACTGAAAACGAACGCTTCAACATAGAAGAACAAAATTTGGTGAGTCAAGTGGGATTTGTGAACCGATCGTAAACAGCAAGTATCATCAAGATTGGGTGAATAAATATTTGCTGGTATTTTGGAAACTCGTAATTTGTTGGAACCTTGGCAACAACTCTCAAGGAAAGTGCTTTTCCACAGTCACTGCTTAGGGCTACTTGAAGCGGAAACAAATCATAGAGAAAAAAATGAGAACTCCTTTATTTTGTCAAGTTTCAAAGAGCTACTACAAACCATGTTGGATTTCGAGTTCCAAATTCATCTATCTATGTAGGAGAGAACAGAGTGAAACCTAAATATAAAAATTGCTACTGTAGACGAATGCTTCAAACTAGAAGAACAAAATTTGGTGAGCCAAGTGGGATTTGGATACCGATCATTACCACCACGTATCATCAACATTGGGTGACAAAATATTTGCTGGTATTTCGGAAACTCGTAATTTCTTGGAAGCTTGGCAACCCCTTTCAATGAAAGTGCTTTTCCACAGTCTCTGCTTAGGGCTACATGTAGCGGAAAAAAATCATAGAGACAAAACTGAGAACTCTTTTACTTTGTCTAGTTTCAAAGAGCTACTACAAACCATATTGGATTTAGAGTTCCAAATTCATCTATCCATATATGAGAGAACATAGTGAAACCTAAATATAAAAACTGCTACTGTCGACGAACGCTTCAACATAGAAGAACAAAATTTGGTGAGCCAAGTGAGATTTGTGGACTGATCATTACCACCAAGTGTCATCAAGATTGCTTGAAAAAATATTTGCTGGTATTTCGGAAACTCGTGATTTCTTAGAAGCTTGGCAAGCCTACTCAATGAAAGTGCTTTTCCACAGTCTGTTCTTAGCGGTACTTGAAGAGGAAACAAACCATAGAGACAAAACTGAGAACTCCTTTATTTTGTCAAGTTTCAAAGAGCTATTACAAACAATGTTGGATTTAGAGTTCCAAATTCATCTATCTATATAGGAGAGAACAGAGTGAAACCTAAACATAAAAACAGCTACTGTAAACGAACGCTTCAACCTAGAAGAACAAAATTTGGTGAGCCAAGTGGGATTTGTGGACCTGTCATTACCACCACGTATCATCAAGATTGGGTGAAAAAATATTTGCTGGTATTTCGGAAACTCGTAATTTCTTGGAAGCTTGGCAACCCTCTCAATGAAAGTGCTTTTCCACAGTCTCTGCTTAGGGCTACTTGAAGCGGAAACAAATCCTAGAGACAAAACTGAGAACTCCTTTATTTTTTCAAGTTTCAAAGAGCTACTAAAAACCATGTTGGATTTAGAGTTCCAAATTCATCTTTCTATATAGGAGAGAACAGAGTGAAACCTAAATATAAAAACTGCTACTGTTGAAGAAGGCTTCAACCTAGAAGAACAAAATTTGGTGAGCCAAGTGGGATTTGTGTACCGATCTTCACCACCAAGTATCATCAAGATTGGGTGAAAAAATATTTGCTGGTATTTCGTAAACTCGTAATTTCTTGGAAGCTTGGCAACCCCTCTCAATGAAAGTGCGTATCCACCGTCTGTGCCTAGGGCTACTTGAAGAGGAAACAAACCATGAAGACAAAACAGAGAACTCCTTTATTTTGTCAAGTTTCAAAGAGCCACTACAAACCATGTTGGATTTAGAGTTCCAAATTCATCTATCTATATAGCAGAGAACAGTGTGAAACCTAAACATGAAAACTGCTACTGTAAATGAACGCTTCAAACTAGAAGAACAAAATTTGGTGAGCCAAGTGGGATTTGTGGACTTGTCATTACCACCACGTATCATCAAGACTGGGTGAAAAAATATTTGCTGGTATTTCGGAAACTAGTAATTTCTTGGAAGCTTGGCAACCCCTCTCAATGAAAGTGCTTTTTCACAGTCTCTGCTTAGGGCTACTTGAAGCGGAAACATATCATAGAGACAAAATGAGAACTCCTTTATTTTGTCAAGGTTCAAAGTGCTACTACAAACCATGTTGGATTTAGAGTTCCAAATTCATCTATCTATATAGGAGGGAACAGAGTGAAGCCTAAAAATAAAAACTGCTACTGAAAACGAACGCTTCAACATAGAAGAAAAAAATTTGGTGAGTCAAGTGGGATTTGTGAACCGATCGTAAACAGCAAGTATCATCAAGATTCGGTGAATAAATATTTGCTGGTATTTTGGAAACTCGTAATTTGTTGGAACCTTGGCAACAACTCTCAAGGAAAGTGCTTTTCCACAGTCATTGCTTAGGGCTACTTGAAGCGGAAACAAATCATAGAGACAAAACTGAGAACTCCTTTATTTTGTCAAGTTTCAAAGAGCTACTACAAACCATATTGGATTTAGAGTTCCAAATTCATCTATCTATATAGCAGCGAACAGAGTGAAACCTAAACATAAAAACTGCTACTGTAGAAGAAGGCTTCAACCAAGAAGAACAAAATTTGGTGAGTCAAGTGGGATTTGTGAACCGATCGTAAACAGCAAGTATCATCAAGATTGGGTGAATAAATATTTGCTGGTATTTTGGAAACTCGTAATTTGTTGGAACCTTGGCAACCCCTCTCAATGAAAGTGCTTTTCCACAGTCTCTGCTTAGGGCTACTTGAAGCGGAACCAAATCATAGAGACAAAACTGAGACCTCCTTTATTTTGTCAAGTTTCAAAGAGCTACTACAAACCATATTGGATTTAGAGTTCCAAATTCATCTATCTATATAGGAGAGAAAAGAGTGAAACCGAAATATAAACACTGCTACTGTAGATGAAGGCTTCAACCTGGAAGAACAAAATTTGGTGAGCCAAGAGGAATTTATGTACCGATCTTCACAACCAAGTATCATCAAGTTTGGGTGAATAAATATTTGCTGGTAATTCGGAAACTCGTTATTTCTTAGAAGCTTGGCAACCCCTCTCAATGAAAGTGCTTTTCCACAGTCTCTGCTTAGGGCTACTTGAAGCAGAAACAAATCATAGAGACAAAACTGAGAACTCCTTTATTTTGTCAAGTTTCAAAGAGCTACTACAAACCATGTTGGATTTAGAGTTCCAAATTCATCTATCTATATAGGAGAGAACAGAGTGAAACCTAAAAATATAAACTGCTACTGAAAATGAAGGCTTCATCATAGAAGAACAAAATTTGGTGAGTCAAGTGGGATTTGTGTACCAATCGTAAACACCAAGTATCATCAAGATTGGGTGAAAAAATATTTGCTGGTATTTCGGAAACTCGTAATATCTTGGAAGCTTGGCAACCCCTCTCAATGAAAGTGCGTATAGACCGTCTGTGCCTAGGGCTACTTGAAGAGGAAACAAACCATAGAGACAAAACAGAGAACTCCTTTATTTTGTCAAGTTTCAAAGAGCCACTACAAACCATGTTGGATTTAGAGTTCCAAATTCATCTATCTATATAGCAGAGAACAGTGAAACCTAAACATAAAAACTGCTACTGTAGACGAACGCTTCAACCAAGAAGAACAAAATTTGGTGATCCATGTGGGATTTTTGAACTGATCATTACCACCAAGTATCATCAAGATTGGGTGAATAAATATTTGCTGGTATTTCGGAAACTCGTAATTTGTTGGAACCTTGGCAACACCTCTCAAGGAAAGTGCTTTTTCACAGTCACTGCTTAGGGCTACTTGAAGCAGAAACAAAACATAGAGACAAAAGTGAGAACTCCTTTACTTTGTCAAGTTTCAAAGAGCTACTACAAACCATGTTGGATTTAGAGTTCCAAATTCATCTATTTATATAGGAGAGAACAGAGTGAAACCTAAAAATATAAACTGCTACTGAAAACGAACGATTCAACATAGAAGAACAAAATTTGGTGAGTCAGGTGGGCTTTCTGTCCCGATCGTAAACACCAAGTATCATCAAGATTGGGTGAAAAAATATTTGCTGGTATTTCGGAAACTCGTAATTTCTTGGAAGCTTGGCAACCCCTCTCAATGAAAGTGCATATCCACTGTCTTTGCCTAGGACTACTTGAAGAGGAAACAAACAATAGAGACAAAATAGAGAACTCCTTTATTTTGTCAAGTTTCAAAGAGCCACTACAAACCATGCTGGATTTAGAGTTTTTAATTCATCTATCTTTATAGCAGAGAACAGTGAAACCTAAATATTAAAACTGCTACTGTAGACGAACGCTTCAAACAAGAAGATCAAAATTTGGTGATCCAAGTGGGATTTGTGAACTGATCATTACTACCAAGTATCATCAAGATTGGGTGAAAAAATATTTGCTGGTATTTCGGAAACTCGTAATTTGTTGGAACCTTGGCAACCCCTCTCAAGGAAAGTGCTTTTCCACAGTCACTGCTTATGGCTACTTGAAGCGGAAACAAATCATAGGGACAAAAGTGAGAACTCCTTTACTTTTTCAAGTTTCAAAAAGCTACTACATACCACGTTGGATTTAGAGTTCCAAATTCATCTATCCATATAGGAGAGAACAGAGTGAAACCTAAATATAAAAATTGCTACTGTAGACGAAAGCTTCAACGTAGAAGAACAAAATTTTGTCAGCCAAGTGGGATTTGTGTACTAATCATCACCACCAAGTATCATCAAGATTGGGTGAAAAAATATTTGCTGGTATTTCGGAAACTCGTTATTTCTTAGAAGCTTGGCAACCCCTCTCAATGAAAGTGCGTATCCACCGTCTGTGCCTAATGCTACTTGAAGAGGAAACACACCATGAAGACAAAACAGAGAACTCCTTTATTTTGTCAAGTTTCAAAGAGCCACTACAAACCATGTTGGATTTAGAGTTCCAAATTCATCTATCCATATAGCAGAGAACAGAGTGAAACCTAAATATAAAAACTGCTACTGTAAACGAACGCTAAAACCCAGAAGAACAAAACTTGGTGAGCCAAGTGGGATTTGTGTACTGATCATTACCACCAAGTGTCATCAAGATTGCTTGAAAAAATATTTGCTGGTATTTTGGAAACTCGTTTTTTCTTAGAAGCTTGGCAACCACACTCAATGAAAGTGCTTTTCCACAGTCTGTTCGTAGGGGTACTTGAAGAGGAAACAAACCATAGAGACAAAACAGAGAACTCCTTTATTTTGTCAAGTTTCAAAGAGCTACTACAAACCATGTTTGATTTAGAGTTCCAAATTCATCTATCTATATAGGAGAGAACAGAGTGAAACCTAAACATAAAAACTGCTACTGTAAACGAACGCTTCAACCTAGAAGAACAAAATTTGGTCAGCCTAGTTGGATTTGTGGAATTGTCAATACCACCACGTATCATCAAGATTGGGTAAAAAAATATTTGCTGGTATTTCAGAAACTCGTAATTTCTTGGAAGCTTGGCAACCCCTCTCAATGAAAGTGCTTTTCCACAGTCCCTGCTTAGGGCTACTTGAAGCGGAAACAAATCATAGAGACAAAACTGAGAACTCCATTATTTTGTCAAGTTTCAAAGAGCTACTAGAAACCATATTGGATTTAGAGTTCCAAATTCATCTATCTATATAGGAGACAACAGAGTGAAACCTAAATATAAAAACTGCTAATGTACAAGAAGGCTTCAACCTAGAAGAACAAAATTTGGTGAGCCAAGTGGGATTTGTGTACCGATCTTCACCACCAAGTATCATCAAGATTGGGTGAAAAAATATTTGCTGGTATTTCATAAACTCGTAATTTCTTGGAAGCTTGGCAACCCCTCTCAATGAAAGTGCGTATCCACCGTCTGTGCCTAGGGCTACTTGAAGAGGAAACAAACCATGAAGACAAAACAGAGAACACCTTTATTTTGTCAAGTTTCAAAGAGCCACTACAAACCATGTTGGATTTAGAGTTCCAAATTCATCTATCTATATAGCAGAGAACAGTGAAACCTAAACATGAAAACTGCTACTGTAAACGAACGCTTCAAACTAGAAGAACAAAATTTGGTGAGCCAAGTGGGATTTGTGGACTTGTCATTACCACCACGTATCATCAAGATTGGGTGAAAAAATATTTGCTGGTATTTCGGAAACTCGTAATTTCTTGGAAGCGTGGCAACCCCTCTCAATGAAAGTGCTTTTTCACAGTCTCTGCTTAGGGCTACTTGAAGCGGAAACATATCATAGAGACAAAATGAGAACTCCTTTATTTATCAAGGTTCAAAGTGCTACTACAAACCATGTTGGATTTAGAGTTCCAAATTCATCTATCTATATAGGAGAGAACAGAGTGAAGCCTAAAAATAAAAACTGCTACTGAAAACGAACGCTTCAACATAGAAGAACAAAATTTGGTGAGTCAAGTGGGATTTGTGAACCGATCGTAAACAGCAAGTATCATCAAGATTGGGTGAATAAATATTTGCTGGTATTTTGGAAACTCGTAATTTGTTGGAACCTTGGCAACAACTCTCAAGGAAAGTGCTTTTCCACAGTCACTGCTTAGGGCTACTTGAAGCGGAAACAAATCATAGAGAAAAAACTGAGAACTCCTTTATTTTGTCAAGTTTCAAAGAGCTACTACAAACCATGTTGGATTTAGAGTTCCAAATTCATCTTTCTATACAGGAGAGAACAGAGTGAAACCTAAATATAAAAACTGCTACTGTAGAAGAAGGCTTCAACCTAGAAGAACAAAATTTGGTGAGCCAAGTGGGATTTGTGTACCGATCTTCACCACCAAGTATCATCAAGATTGGGTGAAAAAATATTTGCTGGTATTTCGTAAACTCGTAATTTCTTGGAAGCTTGGCAACCCCTCTCAATGAAAGCGCGTATCCACCGTCTGTGCCTAGGGCTACTTGAAGAGGAAACAAACCATGAAGACAAAACAGAGAACTCCTTTATTTTGTCAAGTTTCAAAGAGCCACTACAAACCATGTTGGATTTAGAGTTCCAAATTCATCTATCTATATAGCAGAGAACAGTGTGAAACCTAAACATGAAAACTGCTACTGTAAACGAACGCTTCAAACTAGAAGAACAAAATTTGGTGAGCCAAGTGGGATTTGTGGACTTGTCATTACCACCACGTATCATCAAGACTGGGTGAAAAAATATTTGCTGGTATTTCGGAAACTAGTAATTTCTTGGAAGCTTGGCAACCCCTCTCAATGAAAGTGCTTTTTCACAGTCTCTGCTTAGGGCTACTTGAAGCGGAAACATATCATAGAGACAAAATGAGAACTCCTTTATTTTGTCAAGGTTCAAAGTGCTACTACAAACCATGTTGGATTTAGAGTTCCAAATTCATCTATCTATATAGGAGGGAACAGAGTAAAGCCTAAAAATAAAAACTGCTACTGAAAACGAACGCTTCAACATAGAAGAACAAAATTTGGTGAGTCAAGTGGGATTTGTGAACCGATCGTAAACAGCAAGTATCATCAAGATTGGGTGAATAAATATTTGCTGGTATTTTGGAAACTCGTAATTTGTTGGAACCTTGGCAACAACTCTCAAGGAAAGTGCTTTTCCACAGTCATTGCTTAGGGCTAATGAAGCGGAAACAAATCATAGAGACAAAACTGAGAACGCCTTTATTTTGTCAAGTTTCAAAGAGCTACTACAAACCATATTGGATTTAGAGTTCCAAATTCATCTATCTATATAGCAGCGAACAGGGTGAAACCTAAACATAAAAACTGCTACTGTAGAAGAAGGCTTCAACCAAGAAGAACAAAATTTGGTGATCCATGTGGGATTTGTGAACTGATCATTACCACCAAGTGTCATCAAGATTGCGTGAAAAAATATTTGCTGGTATTTCGGAAACCCGTTATTTCTTAGAAGCTTGGCAACCCCACTCAATGAAAGTGCTTTTCCACAGTCTGTTCCTAGGGGTACTTGAAGAGGAAACAAACCATAGAGACAAAACTGAGAACTCCTTTATTTTGTCAAGTTACAAAGAGCAACTACAAACCATGTTGGATTTAGAGTTCCAAATTCATCTATCTATATAGGAGAGAACAGAGTGAAACCCAAACATAAAAACTGCTACTCTACCGAACACTTCAACCTAGAAGAACAAAATTTGGTGAGCCAAGTGGGATTTGTAGACTTGTCAATACCACCACGTATCATCAAGATTGGGTGAAAAAATATTTGCTGGTATTTCGGAAACTCGTAATTTGTTGGAAGCTTGGCAACCCCTCTCAATGAAAGTGCTTTTCCAAAGTCTCTGCTTAGGGCTACATGAGGCGGAAACAAATCATAGAGACAAAATAAGAACTCCTTATTTTTTCAAGGTTCAAAAAGCTACTACAAACCATGTTGGATTTAGAGTTCCAAATTCATCTATCTATATAGGAGAGAACAGAGTGAAACCTAAAAATAAAAACTGCTACTGAAAACGAACGCTTCAACCTAGAAGAACAAAATTTGGTGAGCCATGGGATTTGTGGACTGATCATTGCCACGAAGTGTCATCAAGATTGCGTGAAAAAATATTTGCTGGTATTTCGGAAACTCGTTATTTCATAGAAGCTTGCAACCCCACTCAAAGAAAGTGCTTTTCCACAGTCTGTTTCTAGGGGTACTTGAAGAGGAAACAAACCATAGAGACAAAACTGAGAACTCCTTTATTTGGTCAAGTTTCAAAGAGCTAGTACAAACCATGTTGGATTTAGAGTTCCAAATTCATCTATCTATATAGGAGAGAACAGAGTGTAACCTAAACATAAAAACTGCTACTGTAAACGAATGCTTCAAACTAGAAGAACAAAATTTGGTGAGCCAAATGGGATTTGTGGACTTGTCAATACCACCACGTATCATCAAGATTGGGTAAAAAAAATATTTGCTGGTATTTCGGAAACTCGTAATTTCTTGGAAGCTTGTCAACCCCCCTCAATGAAAGTGCTTTTCCACAGTCTCTGCTTAGGGCTACTTGAAGCGGAAACAAATCATAGAGACAAAACTAAGAACTCCTTTATTTTCTCAAGTTTCAAAGAGATACTACAAACCATATTGGATTTAGAGTTCCAAATTCATCTATCTATATAGGAGAGAACAGAGTGAAACCTAAATATAAAAACTGCTACTGTAGACGAACGCTTCAACCTAGAAGAACAAAATTTGTTGAGCCAAGTGCGATTTGTGTACCGATCTTCACCACCAAGTATCATCAAGATTGGTTGAATAAATATTTGCTGGTAATTCGGAAACTCGTTATTTCTTAGAAGCTTGGCAAACCCTCTCAATGAAAGTGCGTATCCACCGTCTGTGACTAGGGCTACTTGAAGAGGAAACAAACGATAAAGACAAAACAGAGAACTCCTTTATTTTGTCAAGTTTCAAAAAGCCACTACAAACCATGTTGGATTTAGAGTTCCAAATTCATCTATCTATATAGCAGAGAACAGAGTGAAGCCTAAAAATAAAAACTGCTACTGAAAACGAACGCTTCAACATAGAAGAATAAAATTTTTTGAGTCAAGTGGAATTGGTGAACTGATCGTAAACACCAAGTATCATCAAGATTGGGTGAATAAATATTTGCTGGTATTTTGGAAACTCGTAATTTGTTGGAACCTTGGCAACAACTCTCAAGGAAAGTGCTTTTCCACAGTCACTGCTTAGGGCTACTTGAAGCGGAAACAAATCATAGAGAAAAAACTGAGAACTCCTTTTTTTGTCAAGTTTCAAAGAGCTACTACAAACCATGTTGGATTTAGAGTTCCAAATTCATCTATCTATATAGGAGAGAACAGAGTGAAACCTAAATATAAAAATTGCTACTGTAGACGAATGCTTCAACCTAGAAGAACAAAATTTGGTGAGCCAAGTGGGATTTGGATACCGATCATTACCACCATGTATCATCAACATTGGGTGCCAAAATATTTGCTGGTATTTCGGAAACTCGTTATTTCCTGGAAGCTTGGCAACGCCTTTCAATGAAAGTGATTTTCCACAGTCTCTGCTTAGGGCTACATGAAGCGGAAACAAATCATAGAGACAAAACTGAGAACTCCTTTACTTTCTCTAGTTTCAAAGAGCTACTACAAACCATATTGGATTTAGAGTTCCAAATTCATCTATCCATATATGAGAGAACATAGTGAAACCTAAATATAAAAACTGCTACTGTAGACGAACGCTTCAACCTAGAAGAACAAAATTTGGTGAGCCAAGTGGGATTTGTGTACTAATCATCACCACCAAGTATCATCAAGATTGGGTGAAAAAATAATTGCTGGTATTTCGGAAACTCGTTATTTCTTGGAAGCTTGGCAACCCATCTCAATGAAAGTGCGTATCCACCGTCTGTGCCTAGGGCTACTTGAAGAGGAAACAAACCATAGAGACAAAACAGAGAACTCCTTTATTTTTGTCAAGTTTCAAAGAGCCACTACAAACCATGTTGGATTTAGAGTTTCAAATTCATCTATCTATATAGCAGAGAACAGAGTGAAACCTAAACATAAAAACTGCTACTGTAGACGAACGCTTCAACCTAGAAGAACAAAATTTGGTGAGCCAAGTGGGATTTGTGTACTAATCATCACCACCAAGTATCATCAAGATTGGGTGAAAAAATATTTGCTGGTATTTCGGAAACTCGTAATTTCTTGGAAGCTTGGCAACCCCTTTCAATGAAAGTGCTTTTCAAAAGTCTGTGCCTAGGGCTACTTGAAGAGGAAACAAACCATAGAGACAAAACTGAGAACTCCTTTATTTTGTCAAGTTTCAAAGAGCTACTACAAACCATATTGGATTTAGAGTTCCAAATTCATCTATCTATATAGCAGCGAACAGAGTGAAACCTAAACATAAAAACTGCTACTGTAGACGAACGCTTCAACCAAGAAGAACAAAATTTCGTGATCCAAGTGGGATTTCTGAACTGATCATTACCACAAAGTGTCATCAAGATTGCGCTAAAAAATATTTGCTGGTATTTCAAAAACCCGTTATTTCTTAGAAGCTTGGCAACCCCACTCAATGAAACTGCTTTTCCACAGTCTGTTCCTAGGGGTACTTGAAGAGGAAACAAACCATAGAGACAAAACTGAGA
>NW_027516326.1:0-61260 GCF_048772815.1 Callospermophilus lateralis
CCTGATCATTACCACCAAGTATCATCAAGATTCTGTGAAAAAATATTTGCTGGTATTTCGGAAACTCGTTATTTCTTAGAAGCTTCTCAACCCATCTCAATGAAAGTACATTTCCACAGTCTGTGCCTAAGGGCTACTTGAAAGAGGAAACAAACCATAGAGAGAAAACTGAGAACTCCTTCATTTTGTCAAGTTTCAAAGAGCTACTACAAACCATTGTTGGATTTAGAGTTCCAAAATCATCTATCTATATAGGAGAGAACAGAGGGAAACCTAAATATAAAAACTGCTACTGTAGACGAACGCTTCAACTAGAAGAACAAATTTGGTGAGCCAAGTGGGATTTGTGTACTGATCATTACCACCAAGTATCATCAAGATTGGGTGAAAAAACATTTGCTGGTATTTCAGAAACTCGTAATTTCTTAGAAGCTTGGCAACCCCTCTCAATGAAAGTGCTTTTCCACAGACTGTGCCTAGGGCTACTTGAAGAGGAAACAAACCATAGAGACAAAACTGAGAACTCCTTTATTTTGTCAAGATTCAAAGAGCTACTACAAACCATGTTGGATTTAGAGTTCCAAATTCATCTATCTATATAGGAGAGAACAGAGGGAAACCTAAATATAAAAACTGCTACTGTAGACGAACGCTTCAACCTAGAAGAACAAAATTTGGTGAGCCAAGTGGGATTTGTGTGCTGATCATTACCACCAAGTATCATCAAGATTGGGTGAAAAAATATTTGCTGGTATTTCGGAAACTCGTAATGTCTTAGAATCTTGGCAACCTCTCTCAATGAAAGTGCTTTTCCACAGTCTGTGCCAAAGACTACTTGAAGAGGAAACAAACCATAGAGACAAAACTGAGAACTCCTTTATTTTTTCAAGTTTCAAGGAGCTACTACAAACCATGTTGGATTTAGAGTTCCAAATTCATCTATCTATATATGAGAGAACAGAGGGAAACCTCACTATAAAAACTGCTACTGTAGACGAATGCATCAACCTAGAAGAACAAAATTTGGTGAGCCAAGTGGGATTTGTGTACTGATCATTAGCAACAAGTATCATCAAGATTGGGTGAAAAAATATTTGCTGGTATTTCGGAAACTCGTTATTTCTTAGAAGCTTGGCAACCCATCTCAGTGAAAGTGCTTTCCACAGTCTGTGCCTAGGACTACTTGAAGAGGAAACAAACCATAGAGACAAAACTGAGAACTTTTTTATTTTACCAAGTTTCAAAGAGCTACTACAAACCATGTTGGATTTAGAGTTCCAAATTCATCTATCTATATAGGAGAAAACAGAGGGAAACAAAATATAAAAACTGCTACTGTAGACGAAAGCCTCAAACTAGAAGAACAAAATTTGGTGAGCCAAGTGGGATTTGTGTACTGATCATTACCACCAAGTATCATCAAGATTCTGTGAAAAAATATTTGCTGGTATTTCGGAAACTCATTATTTCTTAGAAGCTTGGCAACCCATTTCAGTGAAAGTGCTTTCCACTGTCTGTGCCTAGGACTACTTGAAGAGGAAACAAACCATAGAGACAAAACTGAGAACTTTTTTATTTTATCAAGTTTCAAAGAGCTACTACAAACCATGTTGGATTTAGAGTTCCAAAATCATCTATCTATATAGGAGAGAACAGAGGGAAACCAAAATATAAAAACTGCTACTGTAGACGAACGCTTCAACATAGAAGAACAAAATTTGGTGAGCCAAGTGGGATTTGTGTACTGATCTTTACCACCAAGTATCATCAAGATTGGGTGAAAAAACATTTGCTGGTATTTCGGAAACTCGTATTTCTTAGAAGCTTGTCAACCCCTCTCAATGAAAGTGCTTTTCCACAGACTGTGCCTAGGGCTACTTGAAGAGGAAACAAACCATAGAGACAAAACTGAGAACTCCTTTATTTTGTCAAGTTTCAAAGAGCTACTACAAACCATGTTGGATTTAGAGTTCCAAATTCATCTATCTATATAGGAGAGAACAGAGGAAACCTAAATATAAAAACTGCTACTGTAGACGAACGCTTCAACCAAGAAGAACAAAATTTGGTGAGCAAGTGGGATTTGTGTGCTGATCATTACCACCAAGTATCATCAAGGTTGGGTGAAAAAACATTTGCTGGTATTTCGGAAACTCGTAATGTCTTAGAAGCTTGGCAACCCGTCTCAATGAAAGTGCTTTTCCACAGTCTGTGCCAAAGGCTACTTGAAGAGGAAACAAACCATAGAGACAAAACTGAGAACTCCTTTATTTTTTCAAGTTTCAAGGAGCTACTACAAACCATGTTGGATTTAGAGTTCCAAATTCATCTATCTATATAGGAGAAAACAGAGGGAAACAAAATATAAAAACTGCTACTGTAGACGAAAGCCTCAAACTAGAAGAACAAAATTTGGTGAGCCAAGTGGGATTTGTGTACTGATCATTACCACCAAGTATCATCAAGAATCTGTGAAAAAATATTTGCTGGTATTTCGGAAACTCATTATTTCTTAGAAGCTTGTCAACCCATCTCAGTGAAAGTGCTTTCTACAGTCTGTGCCTAGGACTACTTGAAGAGGAAACAAACCATAGAGACAAAACTGAGAATTTTTATTTTATCAAGTTTCAAATAGCTACTACAAACCATGTTGGATTTAGAGTTCCAAATTCATCTATCTATATAGGAGAGAACAGAGGGAAACTAAATATCAAAACTGCTACTGTAGATGAAAGCTTCATACTAGAAGAACAAAATTTGGTGAGCCAAGTGGGATTTGTGTACTGATCATTACCACCAAGTATCATCAAGTTTGGGTGAAAAAATATTTGCTGGTATTTCGGAAACTCGTTATTTCTTAGAAGCTTCTCAACCCATCTCAATGAAAGTACATTTCCACAGTCTGTGTCTAGGGCTACTGGAAGAGGAAACAAACCATAGAGACAAAACTGAGAACTCCTTTATTTTGTCAAGTTCCAAAGAGCTACTATAAACCATGTTGGATTTAGAGTTCCAAATTCATCTATTTATATAGGAGAGAAGAGGGAAACCTAAATATAAAAACTGCTACTGTAGACGAACGCTTCAACCTAGAAGAACAAAATTTGGTGAGCCAAGTGGGATTTGTGTCCTGATCATTACCACCAAGTATCATCAAGATTGGGTGAAAAAATATTTGCTGGTATTTCGGAAACGCGTTATTTCTTAGAAGCTTCTCAACCCATCTCAATGAAAGTACATTTCCACAGTTTGTGCCTAGGCCTACTTGAAGAGGAAACAAACCATAGAGAGAAAACTGAGAACTCCTTCATTTTGTCAAGTTTCAAAGAGCTACTACAAACCATGTTGGATTTAGAGTTCCAATATCATCTATCTATATAGGAGAGAACAGAGGGAAACCTAAATATAAAACTACTACTGTAGATGAACGCTTCAACCTAGAAGAACAAAATTTGGTGAGCCAAGTGGGATTTGTGTACTGATCATTACCACCAAGTATCATCAAGATTGGGTGAAAAAATATTTGCTGGTATTTCGGAAACTCGTAATTTCTTAGAAGCTTGGCAACCCCTCTCAATGAAAGTGCTTTTCCACAGACTGTGCCTAGGGCTAATTGAAGAGGAAACAAACCATAGAGACAAAACTGAGAACTCCTTTATTTTGTCAAGTTTCAAAGAGCTACTACAAACCATGTTGGATTTAGAGTTCCAAATTCATCTATCTATATAGGAGAGAACAGAGGGAAACCTAAATATAAAAACTGCTACTGTAGACGAACGCTTCAACCTAGAAGAACAAAATTTGGTGAGCCAAGTGGGATTTGTGTGCTGATCATTACCACCAAGTATCATCAAGATTGGGTGAAAAAATATTTGCTGGTATTTCGGAAACTCGTAATGTCTTAGAATCTTGGCAACCTCTCCCAATGAAAGTGCTTTTCCACAGTCTGTGCCAAAGACTACTTGAAGAGGAAACAAACCATAGAGACAAAACTGAGAACTCCTTTATTTTTTCAAGTTTCAAGGAGCTACTACAAACCATGTTGGATTTAGAGTTCCAAATTCATCTATCTATATATGAGAGAACAGAGGAAACCTCACTATAAAAACTGCTACTGTAGACGAATGCATCAACCTAGAAGAACAAAATTTGGTGAGCCAAGTGGGATTTGTGTACTGATCATTAGCAACAAGTATCATCAAGATTGGGTGAAAAAATATTTGCTGGTATTTCGGAAACTCGTTATTTCTTAGAAGCTTGGCAACCCATCTCAGTGAAAGTGCTTTCCACAGTCTGTGCCTAGGACTACTTGAAGAGGAAACAAACCATAGAGACAAAACTGAGAACTTTTTTATTTTACCAAGTTTCAAAGAGCTACTACAAACCATGTTGGATTTAGAGTTCCAATTCATCTATCTATATAGGAGAAAACAGAGGGAAACAAAATATAAAAACTGCTACTGTAGACGAAAGCCTCAAACTAGAAGAACAAAATTTGGTGAGCCAAGTGGGATTTGTGTACTGATCATTACCACCAAGTATCATCAAGATTCTGTGAAAAAATATTTGCTGGTATTTCGGAAACTCATTATTTCTTAGAAGCTTGGCAACCCATTTCAGTGAAAGTGCTTTCCACTGTCTGTGCCTAGGACTACTTGAAGAGGAAACAAACCATAGAGACAAAACTGAGAACTTTTTTATTTTATCAAGTTTCAAAGAGCTACTACAAACCATGTTGGATTTAGAGTTCCAAATCATCTATCTATATAGGAGAAAACAGAGGGAAACCAAAATATAAAACTGCTACTGTAGACGAACGCTTCAACATAGAAGAACAAAATTTGGTGAGCCAAGTGGATTTGTGTACTGATCATTACCACCAAGTATCATCAAGATTGGGTGAAAAACATTTGCTGGTATTTCGGAAACTCGTAATTTCTTAGAAGCTTGTCAACCCCTCTCAATGAAAGTGCTTTTCCACAGACTGTGCCTAGGGCTACTTGAAGAGGAAACAAACCATAGAGACAAAACTGAGAACTCCTTTATTTTGTCAAGTTTCAAAGAGCTACTACAAACCATGTTGGATTTAGAGTTCCAAATTCATCTATCTATATAGGAGAGAACAGAGGGAAACCTAAATATAAAAACTGCTACTGTAGACGAACGCTTCAACCAAGAAGAACAAAATTTGGTGAGCCAAGTGGGATTTGTGTGCTGATCATTACCACCAAGTATCATCAAGGTGTGAAAAAACATTTGCTGGTATTTCGGAAACTCGTAATGTCTTAGAAGCTTGGCAACCCGTCTCAATGAAAGTGCTTTTCCACAGTCTGTGCCAAAGGCTACTTGAAGAGGAAACAAACCATAGAGACAAAACTGAGAACTCCTTTATTTTTTCAAGTTTCAAGGAGCTACTACAAACCATGTTGGATTTAGAGTTCCAAATTCATCTATCTATATAGGAGAAAACAGAGGGAAACAAAATATAAAAACTGCTACTGTAGACGAAAGCCTCAAACTAGAAGAACAAAATTTGGTGAGCCAAGTGGGATTTGTGTACTGATCATTACCACCAAGTATCATCAGGAATCTGTGAAAAATATTTGCTGGTATTTCGGAAACTCATTATTTCTTAGAAGCTTGTCAACCCATCTCAGTGAAAGTGCTTTCTACAGTCTGTGCCTAGGACTACTTGAAGAGGAAACAAACCATAGAGACAAAACTGAGAACTTTTTTATTTTATCAAGTTTCAAAGAGCTACTACAAACCCTGTTGGATTTAGAGGTCCAAATTCATCTATCTATATAGGAGAGAACAGAGGGAAACTAAATATAAAAACTGCTACTGTAGAAGAAATCCTCAAACTAGAAGAACAAAATTTGGTGAGCCAATTGGGATTTGTGTACTGATCATTACCACCAAGTATCATCAAGTTTGGGTGAAAAAATATTTGCTGTTATTTCGGAAACTCGTTATTTCTTAGAAGCTTCTCAACTCATCTCAATGAAAGTACATTTCCACAGTCTGTGCCTAGGGCTACTTGAAGAGGAAACAAACCATAGAGAGAAAACTGAGAACTCCTTCATTTTGTCAAGTTTCAAAGAGCTACTACAAACCATGTTGGTTTTAGAGTTCCAAAATCAACTATCTATATAGGAGAGAACAGAGGGAAACCTAAATATAAAAACTGCTACTGTAGACGAACGCTTCAACCTAGAAGAACAAAATTTTGGTGAGCCAAGTGGGATTTGTGTGCTGATCATTACCACCAAGTATCATCAAGATTGGGTGAAAAAATATTTGCTGGTATTTTGGAAACTCGTTATTTCTTAGAAGCTTCTCAACCCATCTCAATGAAAGTACATTTCCACAGTCTTTGCCTAGGGCTACTTGAAGAGGAAACAAACCATAGAGACAAAACTGAGAACTCCTTTATTTTTTCAAGTTTCAAGGAGCTACTACAAACCATGTTGGATTTAGAGTTCCAAATTCATCTATCTATATATGAGAGAACAGAGGGAAACCTCACTATAAAAACTGCTACTGTAGACGAATGCATCAACCTAGAAGAACAAAATTTGGTGAGCCAAGTGGGAAATGTGTACTGATCATTAGCAACAAGTATCATCAAGATTGGGTGAAAAAATATTTGCTGGTATTTTGGAAACTCGTTATTTCTTAGAAGCTTGGCAACCCATCTCATTGAAAGTGCTTTCCACAGTCTGTGCCTACGACTACTTGAAGAGGAAACAATCCATAGAGACAAAACTGAGAACTTTTTTATTTACCAAGTTTCAAAGAGCTACTACAAACCATGTTGGATTTAGAGTTCCAAATTCATGTATCTATAGGAGAAAACAGAGGGAAACAAAATATAAAAACTGCTCCTGTAGACGAAAGCCTCAAACTAGAAGAACAAAATTTGGTGAGCCAAGTGGGATTTGTGTACTGATCATTACCACCAAGTATCATCAAGATTCTGTGAAAAAATATTTGCTGGTATTTCGGAAACTCGTTATTTCTTAGAAGCTTGGCAACCCATCTCAGTGAAAGTGCTTTCCACAGTCTGTGCCTGGGACTACTTGAAGAGGAAACAAACCATAGAGACAAAACTGAGAACTCCTTTATTTTGTCAAGTTTCAAAGAGCTACTATAAACTATGTTGGATTTAGAGTTCCAAATTCATCTATTTATAAAGGAGAGAACAGAGGGAAACAAAATATAAAAACTGCTACTGTAGACGAACGCTTCAACCTAGAAGTACAAAATTTGGTGAGCCAAGTGGGATTTGTGTACTGATCATTACCATCAAGAATCATCAAGATTGGGTGAAAAAATTTTGCTGGTATTTCGAAAAATCGGAATTTCGTAGAAGCTTGGCAACCCCTCTCAATGAAAGTGCTTTTCCACAGTCTGTGCATAGGGCTACTTGAAGAGGAAAAAAACCATAGAGACAAAACTGAGAACTCCTTTATTTTTTCAAGTTTCAAGGAGATACTACAAACCATGTTGGATTTAGAGTTCCAAATTCATCTATCTATATAGGAGAGAACAGAGGAAAACTAAATATAAAACTGCTACTGTAGATGAAAGCTTCAAACTAGAAGAACAAAATTTGGTGAGCCAAGTGGGATTTGTGTACTGATCATTACCACCAAGTATCATCAAGTTTGGGTGAAAAAATATTTGCTGGTATTTCGGAAACTCGTTATTTCTTAGAAGCTTCTCAACGAATCTCAATGAAAGTACATTTCCACAGTCTGTGTCTAGGGATACTTTAAGAGGAAACAAACCATAGAGACAAAACTGAGAACTCCTTTATTTTGTCAAGTTTCAAGAGCTACATAAACCATTGGATTTAGAGTTCCAAATTCATCTATTTATATAGGAGAGAAGAGGGAAACCTAAATATAAAAACTGCGTACTGTAGACGAACGCTTCAACCTAGAAGAACAAAATTTGGTGAGAAAGTGGATTTGTTGTCCTGATCATTACCACCAAGTATCATCAAGATTGGGTGAAAATATTTGCTGGTATTTCGGAAACTCGTTATTTCTTAGAAGCTTCTCAACCCATCTCAATGAAAGTACATTTCCACAGTCTGTGCCTAGGGCTACGTGAAGAGGAAACAAACCATAGAGAGAAAACTGAGAACTCCTTCATTTTGTCAAGTTTCAAAGAGCTACTACAAACCATGTTGGATTTAGAGTTCCAAAATCATCTATCTATATAGGAGAGAACAGAGGGAAACCTAAATATAAAAACTACTACTGTAGACGAACGCTTCAACCTAGAAGAACAAAATTTGGTGAGCCAAGTGGGATTTGTGTACTGATCATTACCACCAAGTATCATCAAGATTGGGTGAAAAAATATTTGCTGGTAATTCGGAAACTCGTAATTTCTTAGAAGCTTGGCAACCCCTCTCAATGAAAGTGCTTTTCCACAGACTGTGCCTAGGGCTACTTGAAGAGGAAACAAACCATAGAGACAAAACTGAGAACTCCTTTATTTTGTCAAGTTTCAAAGAGCTACTACAAACCATGTTGGATTTAGAGTTCCAAATTCATCTATCTATATAGGAGAGAACAGAGGGAAACCTAAATATAAAAACTGCTACTGTAGACGAACGCTTCAACCTAGAAGAACAAAATTTGGTGAGCCAAGTGGGATTTGTGTACTGATCATTACCACCAAGTATCATGAAGATTGGGTGAAAAAATATTTGCTGGTATTTCGGAAACTCGTAATTTCTTAGAAGCTTGTCAACCCCTCTCAATGAAAGTGCTTTTCCACAGACTGTGCCTAGGGCTACTTGAAGAGGAAACAAACCATAGAGACAAAACTGAGAACTCCTTTATTTTGTCAAGTTTCAAAGAGCTACTACAAACCATGTTGGATTTAGAGTTCCAAATTCATCTATCTATATAGGAGAGAACAGAGGGAAACCTAAATATAAAAACTGCTACTGTAGACGAACGCTTCAACCAAGAAGAACAAAATTTGGTGAGCCAAGTGGGATTTGTGTGCTGATCATTACCACCAAGTATCATCAAGATTGGGTGAAAAAATATTTGCTGGTATTTCGGAAACTCGTAATGTCTTAGAAGCTTGGCAACCCCTCTCAATGAAAGTGCTTTTCCACAGTCTGTGCCAAAGGCTACTTGAAGAGGAAACAAACCATAGAGACAAAACTGAGAACTCCTTTATTTTTTCAAGTTTCAAGGAGCTACTACAAACCATGTTGGATTTAGAGTTCCAATTCATCTATCTATATATGAGAGAACAGAGGGAATCCTCACTATAAAAACTGCTACTGTAGACGAATGCATCAACCTAGAAGAACAAAATTTGGTGAGCCAAGTGGGAAATGTGTACTGATCATTAGCAACAAGTATCATCAAGATTGGGTGAAAAAATATTTGCTGGTATTTCGGAAACTTGTTATTTCTTAGAAGCTTGGCAACCCATCTCAGTGAAAGTGATTTCCACAGTCTGTGCCTAGGACTACTTGAAGAGGAAACAAACCATAGAGACAAAGCTGAGAACTTTTTTATTTTACCAAGTTTCAAAGAGCTACTACAAACCATGTTGGATTTAGAGTTCCAAATTCATCTATCTATATAGGAGAAAACAGAGGGAAACAAAATATAAAAACTGCTACTGTAGACGAAATCCTCAAACTAGAAGAACAAAATTTGGTGAGCCAAGTGGGATTTGTGTACTGATCATTACCACCAAGTATCATCAAGATTCTGTGAAAAAATATTTGCTGGTATTTCGGAAACTCATTATTTCTTAGAAGCTTGGCAACCCATCTCAGTGAAAGTGCTTTCCACAGTCTGTGCCTAGGACTACTTGAAGAGGAAACAAACCATAGAGACAAAACTGAGAACTTTTTTATTTTATCAAGTTTCAAAGAGCTACTACAAACCATGTTGGATTTAGAGTTCCAAATTCATCTATCTATATAGGAGAGAACAGAGGAAAACTAAATATAAAAACTGCTACTGTAGACGAATGCTTCAACCTAGAAGAACAAAATTTGGTGAGCCAAGTGGGATTTGTGTCCTGATCATTACCACCAAGTATCATCAAGATTGGGAGAAAAAATATTTGCTGGTATTTCGGAAACTCGTTATTTCTTAGAAGCTTCTCAACCCATCTCAATGAAAGTACATTTCCACAGTCTGTGCCTAGGGCTACTTGAAGAGGAAACAAACCATAGAGAGAAAACTGAGAACTCCTTCATTTTGTCAAGTTTCAAAGAGCTACTACAAACCATGTTGGATTTAGAGTTCCAAAATCATCTATCTATATAGGTGAGAACAGAGGGAAACCTAAATATAAAAACTGCTACTGTAGACGAACGCTTCCACCTAGAATAACAAAATTTGGTGAGCCAAGTGGGATTTGTGTACTGATCATTACCACCAAGTATCATCAAGATTGGGTAAAAAAAATTTGCTGGTATTTCGGAAACTCGTTATTTCTTAAAAGCTTGGCAACCCCTCTCAATGAAAGTGCTTTTCCACAGTCTGTGCCTAGGGCTACTGGAAGAGGAAACAAACCATAGAGACAAAACTGAGAACTCCTTTATTTTGTCAAGTTTCAAATGCTACTATAAACTATGTTGGATTTAGAGTTCCAAATTCATCTATTTATATAGGAGAGAACAGAGGGAAACAAAATATAAAGACTGCTACTGTAGACGAACGCTTCAACCTAGAAGTACAAAATTTGGTGAGCCAAGTGGGATTTGTGTACTGATCATTACCATAAAGAATCATCAAGATTGGGTGAAAAAATTTTTGCTGGTATTTCGAAAAATCGGAATTTCGTAGAAGCTTGGCAACCCCTCTCAATGAAAGTGCTTTTCCACAGTCTGTGCATAGGGCTACTTGAAGAGGAAACAAACCATAGAGACAAAACTGAGAACTCCTTTATTTTTTCAAGTTTCAAGGAGCCACTACAAACCATGTTGGATTTAGAGTTCCAAATTCATCTATCTATATATGAGAGAACAGAGGGAAACCTCACTATAAAAACTGCTACTGTAGACGAATGCATCAACCTAGAAGAACAAAATTTGGTGAACCAAGTGGGATTTGTGTACTGATCATTAGCAACAAGTATCATCAAGATTGGGTGAAAAAATATTTGCTGGAATTTCGGAAACTCGTTATTTCTTAGAAGCTTAGCAACCCATCTCAGTGAAAGTGCTTTCCACAGTCTGTGCCTAGGACTACTTGAAAAGGAAACAAACCATAGAGACAAAACTGAGAATGTTTATTTTATCAAGTTTCAAAGAGCTACTACAAACCATGTTGGATTTAGAGTTCCAAATTCATCTATCTATATAGGAGAGAACAGAGGGAAACTAAATATAAAAAACTGCTACTGTAGATGAAAGCTTCAAACTAGAAGAACAAAATTTGGTGAGCCAAGTGGGATTTGTGTACTGATAATTACCACCAAGTATCATCAAGTTTGGGTGAAAAAATATTTGCTGGTATTTCAGAAACTCGTTATTTCTTAGAAGCTTCTCAACCCATCTCAATGAATGTACATTTCCACAGTCTGTGTCTAACGCTACTGGAAGAGGAAACAAACCATAGAGACAAAACTGAGAACTCCTTTATTTTTTCAAGTTTCAAGGAGCTACTACAAACCATGTTGGATTTAGAGTTCCAAATTCATCTATCTATATAGGAGAGAACAGAGGGAAACCTAACTATAAAAACTGCTACTGTAGAAGAACGGATCAACCTAGAAGCACAAAATTTGGTGAGCCAAGTGGGATTTGTGTACTGATCATTACCACCAAGTATCATCAAGATTGGGTGAAAAAATATTTGCTGGTATTTCGGAAACTCGTAATTTCTTAGAAGCTTGGCAACCCCTCTCAATGAAAGTGCTTTTCCACAGTGTGTGCCTAGGGTTAATTGAAGAGGAAACAATCCATAGAGACAAAACTGAGAAATCCTTTATTTTTTCAAGTTTCAAAGAGCTACTACAAACCATGTTGGATTTAGAGTTCCAAATTCATCTATCTATATATGAGAGAACAGTGAAACCTAAATATATAAACGGCTACTGTAGACGAACGCTTCAACCTAGAAGAACAAAATTTGGTGAGCCAAGTGGGATCTGTGTACTGATCATTACCTCCAAGTATCATCAAGATTGGGTGAAAAAATATTTGCTGGTATATCGGAAACTCTTTATTTCTTAGAAGCTTTGCAACACCTCTCAATGAAAGTAGTTTTCAACAGTCTGTGCCTAGGGCTACTTGAAGAGGAAACAAACCATAGAGACAAAACTCAGAACTCCTTTATTTTGTCAAGTTTCAAAGAGCTACTACAAACCATTTTGGATTTAGAGTTCCAAAATCATCTATCTATATAGGAGAGAACAGAGGGAAACCTAAATATAAAAACTGCTACTGTAGACGAACGCTTCAACCTAGAAGAACAAAATTTGGTGAGCCAAGTAGGATTTGTGTACTGATCATTAGCAACAAGTATCATCAAGATTGGGTGAAAAAATATTTGCTGGTATTTCGGAAACTCGTTATTTCTTAGAAGCTTGGCAACCCATCTCAGTGAAAGTGCTTTCCACAGTCTGTGCCTAGGACTACTTGAAGAGGAAACAAACCATAGAGACAAAACTGAGAACTTTTTATTTTACCAAGTTTCAAAGAGCTACTACAAACCATGTTGGATTTAGAGTTCCAAATTCATGTATCTATATAAGAGAAAACAGAGGGAAACAAAATATAAAAACTGCTACTGTAGACGAAAGTTTCAAACTAGAAGAACAAAATTTGGTGAGCCAAGTGGGATTTGTGTACTGATCATTACCACCAAGTATCATCAAGATTCTGTGAAAAAATATTTGCTGGTATTTCGGAAACTCATTATTTCTTAGAAGCTTGGCAACCCATCTCAGTGAAAGTGCTTTCCACAGTCTGTGCCTAGGACTACTTGAAGAGGAAACAAACCATAGAGACAAAACTGAGAACTTTTTTATTTTATCAAGTTTCAAAGAGCTACTACAAACCATGTTGGATTTAGAGGTCCAAATTCATCTATCTATATAGGAGAGAACAGAGGAAAACTAAATATAAAAACTGCTACTGTAGACGAAAGCCTCAAACTAGAAGAACAAAATTTGGTGAGCCAATTGAGATTTGTGTACTGATCATTACCACCAAGTATCATCAAGTTTGGGTGAAAAAATATTTGCTGGTATTTCAGAAACTCGTTATTTCTTAGAAGCTTCTCAACTCATCTCAATGAAAGTACATTTCCACAGTCTGTGCCTAGGGCTACTTGAAGAGGAAAGAAACCATAGAGAGAAAACTGAGAACTCCTTCATTTTGTCAAGTTTCAAAGAGCTACTACAAACCATGTTGGATTCAGAGTTCGAAAATCAACTATCTATATAGGAGAGAACAGAGGGAAACCTAAATATAAAAACTGCTACTGTAGAAGAACGCTTCAACCTAGAAGAACAAAATTTGGTGAGCCAAGTGGGATTTGTGTCCTGATCATTATCACCAAGTATCATCAAGATTGGGTGAAAAAATATTTGCTGGTATTTCGGAAACTCGTTATTTCTTAGAAGCTTCTCAACCCATCTCAATGAAAGTACATTTCCACAGTCTGTGCCTAGGGCTACTTGAAGAGGAAACAAACCATAGAGAGAAAACTGAGAACTCCTTCATTTTGTCAAGTTTCAAAGAGCTACTACAAACCATGTTGGATTTAGAGTTCCAAAATCATCTATCTATATAGGAGAGAACAGAGGGAAACCTAAATATAAAAACTGCTACTGTAGACGAACGCTTCAACCTAGAAGAACAAAATTTGGTGAGCCAAGTGGGATTTGTGTACTGATCATTACCACCAAGTATCATGAAGATTGGGTGAAAAAATATTTGCTGGTATTTCGGAAACTCGTAATTTCTTAGAAGCTTGTCAACCCCTCTCAATGAAAGTGCTTTTCCACAGACTGTGCCTAGGGCTACTTGAAGAGGAAACAAACCATAGAGACAAAACTGAGAACTCCTTTATTTTGTCAAGTTTCAAAGAGCTACTACAAACCATGTTGGATTTAGAGTTCCAAATTCATCTATCTATATAGGAGAGAACAGAGGGAAACCTAAATATAAAAACTGCTACTGTAGACGAACGCTTCAACCAAGAAGAACAAAATTTGGTGAGCCAAGTGGGATTTGTGTGCTGATCATTACCACCAAGTATCATCAAGATTGGGTGAAAAAATATTTGCTGGTATTTCGGAAACTCGTAATGTCTTAGAAGCTTGGCAACCCCTCTCAATGAAAGTGCTTTTCCACAGTCTGTGCCAAAGGCTACTTGAAGAGGAAACAAACCATAGAGACAAAACTGAGAACTCCTTTATTTTTTCAAGTTTCAAGGAGCTACTACAAACCATGTTGGATTTAGAGTTCCAAATTCATCTATCTATATATGAGAGAACAGAGGGAATCCTCACTATAAAAACTGCTACTGTAGACGAATGCATCAACCTAGAAGAACAAAATTTGGTGAGCCAAGTGGGAAATGTGTACTGATCATTAGCAACAAGTATCATCAAGATTGGGTGAAAAAATATTTGCTGGTATTTCGGAAACTTGTTATTTCTTAGAAGCTTGGCAACCCATCTCAGTGAAAGTGATTTCCACAGTCTGTGCCTAGGACTACTTGAAGAGGAAACAAACCATAGAGACAAAGCTGAGAACTTTTTTATTTTACCAAGTTTCAAAGAGCTACTACAAACCATGTTGGATTTAGAGTTCCAAATTCATCTATCTATATAGGAGAAAACAGAGGGAAACAAAATATAAAAACTGCTACTGTAGACGAAATCCTCAAACTAGAAGAACAAAATTTGGTGAGCCAAGTGGGATTTGTGTACTGATCATTACCACCAAGTATCATCAAGATTCTGTGAAAAAATATTTGCTGGTATTTCGGAAACTCATTATTTCTTAGAAGCTTGGCAACCCATCTCAGTGAAAGTGCTTTCCATAGTCTGTGCCTAGGACTACTTGAAGAGGAAACAAACCATAGAGACAAAACTGAGAACTTTTTTATTTTATCAAGTTTCAAAGAGCTACTACAAACCATGTTGGATTTAGAGTTCCAAATTCATCTATCTATATAGGAGAGAACAGAGGAAAACTAAATATAAAAACTGCTACTGTAGACGAATGCTTCAACCTAGAAGAACAAAATTTGGTGAGCCAAGTGGGATTTGTGTCCTGATCATTACCACCAAGTATCATCAAGATTGGGAGAAAAAATATTTGCTGGTATTTCGGAAACTCGTTATTTCTTAGAAGCTTCTCAACCCATCTCAATGAAAGTACATTTCCACAGTCTGTGCCTAGGGCTACTTGAAGAGGAAACAAACCATAGAGAGAAAACTGAGAACTCCTTCATTTTGTCAAGTTTCAAAGAGCTACTACAAACCATGTTGGATTTAGAGTTCCAAAATCATCTATCTATATAGGAGAGAACAGAGGGAAACCTAAATATAAAAACTGCTACTGTAGACGAACGCTTCAACCTAGAAGAACAAAATTTGGTGAGCCAAGTAGGATTTGTGTACTGATCATTAGCAACAAGTATCATCAAGATTGGGTGAAAAAATATTTGCTGGTATTTCGGAAACTCGTTATTTCTTAGAAGCTTGGCAACCCATCTCAGTGAAAGTGCTTTCCACAGTCTGTGCCTAGGACTACTTGAAGAGGAAACAAACCATAGAGACAAAGCTGAGAACTTTTTTATTTTACCAAGTTTCAAAGAGCTACTACAAACCATGTTGGATTTAGAGTTCCAAATTCATGTATCTATATAAGAGAAAACAGAGGGAAACAAAATATAAAAACTGCTACTGTAGACGAAAGTTTCAAACTAGAAGAACAAAATTTGGTGAGCCAAGTGGGATTTGTGTACTGATCATTACCACCAGTATCATCAAGATTCTGTGAAAAAATATTTGCTGGTATTTCGGAAACTCATTATTTCTTAGAAGCTTGGCAACCCATCTCAGTGAAAGTGCTTTCCACAGTCTGTGCCTAGGACTACTTGAAGAGGAAACAAACCATAGAGACAAAACTGAGAACTTTTTTATTTTATCAAGTTTCAAAGAGCTACTACAAACCATGTTGGATTTAGAGGTCCAAATTCATCTATCTATATAGGAGAGAACAGAGGAAAACTAAATATAAAAACTGCTACTGTAGACGAAAGCCTCAAACTAGAAGAACAAAATTTGGTGAGCCAATTGAGATTTGTGTACTGATCATTACCACCAAGTATCATCAAGTTTGGGTGAAAAAATATTTGCTGGTATTTCAGAAACTCGTTATTTCTTAGAAGCTTCTCAACTCATCTCAATGAAAGTACATTTCCACAGTCTGTGACTAGGGCTACTTGAAGAGGAAAGAAACCATAGAGAGAAAACTGAGAACTCCTTCATTTTGTCAAGTTTCAAAGAGCTACTACAAACCATGTTGGATTCAGAGTTCGAAAATCAACTATCTATATAGGAGAGAACAGAGGGAAACCTAAATATAAAAACTGCTACTGTAGAAGAACGCTTCAACCTAGAAGAACAAAATTTGGTGAGCCAAGTGGGATTTGTGTCCTGATCATTATCACCAAGTATCATCAAGATTGGGTGAAAAAATATTTGCTGGTATTTCGGAAACTCGTTATTTCTTAGAAGCTTCTCAACCCATCTCAATGAAAGTACATTTCCACAGTCTGTGCCTAGGGCTACTTGAAGAGGAAACAAACCATAGAGAGAAAACTGAGAACTCCTTCATTTTGTCAAGTTTCAAAGAGCTACTACAAACCATGTTGGATTTAGAGTTCCAAAATCATCTATCTATATAGGAGAGAACAGAGGGAAACCTAAATATAAAAACTGCTACTGTAGACGAACGCTTCAACCTAGAAGAACAAAATTTGGTGAGCCAAGTGGGATTTGTGTACTGATCATTACCACCAAGTATCATGAAGATTGGGTGAAAAAATATTTGCTGGTATTTCGGAAACTCGTAATTTCTTAGAAGCTTGTCAACCCCTCTCAATGAAAGTGCTTTTCCACAGACTGTGCCTAGGGCTACTTGAAGAGGAAACAAACCATAGAGACAAAACTGAGAACTCCTTTATTTTGTCAAGTTTCAAAGAGCTACTACAAAACCATGTTGGATTTAGAGTTCCAAATTCATCTATCTATATAGGAGAGAACAGAGGGAAACCTAAATATAAAAACTGCTACTGTAGACGAACGCTTCAACCAAGAAGAACAAAATTTGGTGAGCCAAGTGGGATTTGTGTGCTGATCATTACCACCAAGTATCATCAAGATTGGGTGAAAAAAATATTTGCTGGTATTTCGGAAACTCGTAATGTCTTAGAAGCTTGGCAACCCCTCTCAATGAAAGTGCTTTTCCACAGTCTGTGCCAAAGGCTACTTGAAGAGGAAACAAACCATAGAGACAAAACTGAGAACTCCTTTATTTTTTCAAGTTTCAAGGAGCTACTACAAACCATGTTGGATTTAGAGTTCCAAATTCATCTATCTATATATGAGAGAACAGAGGGAATCCTCACTATAAAAACTGCTACTGTAGACGAATGCATCAACCTAGAAGAACAAAATTTGGTGAGCCAAGTGGGAAATGTGTACTGATCATTAGCAACAAGTATCATCAAGTTGGGTGAAAAAATATTTGCTGGTATTTCGGAAACTTGTTATTTCTTAGAAGCTTGGCAACCCATCTCAGTGAAAGTGATTTCCACAGTCTGTGCCTAGGACTACTTGAAGAGGAAACAAACCATAGAGACAAAGCTGAGAACTTTTTTATTTTACCAAGTTTCAAAGAGCTACTACAAACCATGTTGGATTTAGAGTTCCAAATTCATCTATCTATATAGGAGAAAACAGAGGGAAACAAAATATAAAAACTGCTACTGTAGACGAAATCCTCAAACTAGAAGAACAAAATTTGGTGAGCCAAGTGGGATTTGTGTACTGATCATTACCACCAAGTATCATCAAGATTCTGTGAAAAAATATTTGCTGGTATTTCGGAAACTCATTATTTCTTAGAAGCTTGGCAACCCATCTCAGTGAAAGTGCTTTCCACAGTCTGTGCCTAGGACTACTTGAAGAGGAAACAAACCATAGAGACAAAACTGAGAACTTTTTTATTTTATCAAGTTTCAAAGAGCTACTACAAACCATGTTGGATTTAGAGTTCCAAATTCATCTATCTATATAGGAGAGAACAGAGGAAAACTAAATATAAAAACTGCTACTGTAGACGAATGCTTCAACCTAGAAGAACAAAATTTGGTGAGCCAAGTGGGATTTGTGTCCTGATCATTACCACCAAGTATCATCAAGATTGGGAGAAAAAATATTTGCTGGTATTTCGGAAACTCGTTATTTCTTAGAAGCTTCTCAACCCATCTCAATGAAAGTACATTTCCACAGTCTGTGCCTAGGGCTACTTGAAGAGGAAACAAACCATAGAGAGAAAACTGAGAACTCCTTCATTTTGTCAAGTTTCAAAGAGCTACTACAAACCATGTTAGATTTAGAGTTCCAAAATCATCTATCTATATAGGTGAGAACAGAGGGAAACCTAAATATAAAAACTGCTACTGTAGACGAACGCTTCCACCTAGAATAACAAAATTTGGTGAGCCAAGTGGGATTTGTGTACTGATCATTACCACCAAGTATCATCAAGATTGGGTAAAAAAAATTTGCTGGTATTTCGGAAACTCGTTATTTCTTAAAAGCTTGGCAACCCCTCTCAATGAAAGTGCTTTTCCACAGTCTGTGCCTAGGGCTACTGGAAGAGGAAACAAACCATAGAGACAAAACTGAGAACTCCTTTATTTTGTCAAGTTTCAAATGCTACTATAAACTATGTTGGATTTAGAGTTCCAAATTCATCTATTTATATAGGAGAGAACAGAGGGAAACAAAATATAAAGACTGCTACTGTAGACGAACGCTTCAACCTAGAAGTACAAAATTTGGTGAGCCAAGTGGGATTTGTGTACTGATCATTACCATAAAGAATCATCAAGATTGGGTGAAAAAATTTTTGCTGGTATTTCGAAAAATCGGAATTTCGTAGAAGCTTGGCAACCCCTCTCAATGAAAGTGCTTTTCCACAGTCTGTGCATAGGGCTACTTGAAGAGGAAACAAACCATAGAGACAAAACTGAGAACTCCTTTATTTTTTCAAGTTTCAAGGAGCCACTACAAACCATGTTGGATTTAGAGTTCCAAATTCATCTATCTATATATGAGAGAACAGAGGGAAACCTCACTATAAAAACTGCTACTGTAGACGAATGCATCAACCTAGAAGAACAAAATTTGGTGAACCAAGTGGGATTTGTGTACTGATCATTAGCAACAAGTATCATCAAGATTGGGTGAAAAAATATTTGCTGGAATTTCGGAAACTCGTTATTTCTTAGAAGCTTAGCAACCCATCTCAGTGAAAGTGCTTTCCACAGTCTGTGCCTAGGACTACTTGAAAAGGAAACAAACCATAGAGACAAAACTGAGAATGTTTATTTTATCAAGTTTCAAAGAGCTACTACAAACCATGTTGGATTTAGAGTTCCAAATTCATCTATCTATATAGGAGAGAACAGAGGGAAACTAAATATAAAAAACTGCTACTGTAGATGAAAGCTTCAAACTAGAAGAACAAAATTTGGTGAGCCAAGTGGGATTTGTGTACTGATAATTACCACCAAGTATCATCAAGTTTGGGTGAAAAAATATTTGCTGGTATTTCGGAAACTCGTTATTTCTTAGAAGCTTCTCAACCCATCTCAATGAATGTACATTTCCACAGTCTGTGTCTAACGCTACTGGAAGAGGAAACAAACCATAGAGACAAAACTGAGAACTCCTTTATTTTTTCAAGTTTCAAGGAGCTACTACAAACCATGTTGGATTTAGAGTTCCAAATTCATCTATCTATATAGGAGAGAACAGAGGGAAACCTAACTATAAAAACTGCTACTGTAGAAGAACGGATCAACCTAGAAGCACAAAATTTGGTGAGCCAAGTGGGATTTGTGTACTGATCATTACCACCAAGTATCATCAAGATTGGGTGAAAAAATATTTGCTGGTATTTCGGAAACTCGTAATTTCTTAGAAGCTTGGCAACCCCTCTCAATGAAAGTGCTTTTCCACAGTGTGTGCCTAGGGTTAATTGAAGAGGAAACAATCCATAGAGACAAAACTGAGAAATCCTTTATTTTTTCAAGTTTCAAAGAGCTACTACAAACCATGTTGGATTTAGAGTTCCAAATTCATCTATCTATATATGAGAGAACAGTGAAACCTAAATATATAAACGGCTACTGTAGACGAACGCTTCAACCTAGAAGAACAAAATTTGGTGAGCCAAGTGGGATCTGTGTACTGATCATTACCTCCAAGTATCATCAAGATTGGGTGAAAAAATATTTGCTGGTATATCGGAAACTCTTTATTTCTTAGAAGCTTTGCAACACCTCTCAATGAAAGTAGTTTTCAACAGTCTGTGCCTAGGGCTACTTGAAGAGGAAACAAACCATAGAGACAAAACTCAGAACTCCTTTATTTTGTCAAGTTTCAAAGAGCTACTACAAACCATTTTGGATTTAGAGTTCCAAAATCATCTATCTATATAGGAGAGAACAGAGGGAAACCTAAATATAAAAACTGCTACTGTAGACGAACGCTTCAACCTAGAAGAACAAAATTTGGTGAGCCAAGTAGGATTTGTGTACTGATCATTAGCAACAAGTATCATCAAGATTGGGTGAAAAAATATTTGCTGGTATTTCGGAAACTCGTTATTTCTTAGAAGCTTGGCAACCCATCTCAGTGAAAGTGCTTTCCACAGTCTGTGCCTAGGACTACTTGAAGAGGAAACAAACCATAGAGACAAAACTGAGAACTTTTTTATTTTACCAAGTGTCAAAGAGCTACTACAAACCATGTTGGATTTAGAGTTCCAAATTCATCTATCTATATAGGAGAAAACAGAGGGAAACAAAATATAAAAACTGCTACTGTAGACGAAAGCCTCAAACTAGAAGAACAAAATTTGGTGAGCCAAGTGGGATTTGTGTACTGATCATTACCACCAAGTATCATCAAGATTCTGTGAAAAAATATTTGCTGGTATTTCGGAAACTCGTTATTTCTTAGAAGCTTGGCAACCCATCTCAGTGAAAGTGCTTTCCACAGTCTGTGCCTAGGACTACTTGAAGAGGAAACAAACCATAGACACAAAACTGAGAACTTTTTTATTTTATCAAGTTTCAAAGAGCTACTACAAACCATGTTGGATTTAGAGGTCCAAATTCATCTATCTATATAGGAGAGAACAGAGGGAAACTAAATATAAAAACTGCTACTGTAGACGAAAGCCTCAATCTAGAAGAACAAAATTTGGTGAGCCAATTGGGATTTGTGTACCGATCATTACCACCAAGTATCATCAAGTTTGGGTGAAAAAATATTTGCTGGTATTTCGGAAACTCGTTATTTCTTAGAAGCTTCTCAACACATCTCAATGAAAGTACATTTCCACAGTCTGTGCCTAGTGCTACTTGAAGAGGAAACAAACCATAGAGAGAAAACTGAGAACTCCTTCATTTTGTCAAGTTTCAAAGAGCTACTACAAACCATGTTGGATTTAGAGTTCCAAAATCAACTATCTATATAGGAGAGAACAGAGGGAAACCTAAATATAAAAACTGCTACTGTAGACGAACGCTTCAACCTAGAAGAACAAAATTTGGTGAGCCAAGTGGGATTTGTGTACTGATCATTACCACCAAGTATCATCAAGATTGGGTAAAAAATATTTGCTGGTATTTCGGAAACTCGTTATTTCTTAGAAGCTTGGCAACCCCTCTCAATGAAAGTGCTTTTCCACAGTCTGTGCCTAGGGCTACTGGAAGAAGAAACAAACCATAGAGACAAAACTGAGAACTCCTTCATTTTGTCAAGTTTCAAAGAGCTACTATAAACCATGTTGGATTTAGAGTTCCAAATTCATCTATTTATATAGGAGAGAAGAGGGAAACCTAAATATAAAAACTGCTACTGTAGACGAACGCTTCAACCTAGAAGAACAAAATTTGGTGAGCCAAGTGGGATTTGTGTCCTGATCATTACCACCAAGTATCATCAAGATTGGGTGAAAAAATATTTGCTGGTATTTCGGAAACTCGTTATTTCTTAGAAGCTTCTCAACCCATCTCAATGAAAGTACATTTAAACAGTCTGTGCCTAGGGCTACTTGAAGAGAAAACAAACCATAGAGAAAAAACTGAGCACTCCTTCATTTTGTCAAGTTTCAAAGAGCTACTTCAAACCATGTTGGATTTAGAGTTCCAAAATCATCTATCTATATAGGAGAGAACAGAGGGAAACCTAAATATAAATACTGCTACTGTAGACGAACGCTTCAACCTAGAAGAACAAAATTTGGTGAGCCAAGTGGGATTTGTGTACTAATCATTACCACCAAGTATCATCAAGATTGGGTGAAAAAATATTTGCTGGTATTTCGGAAACTCGTAATTTCTTAGAAGATTGGCAACCCCTCTCAATGAAAGTGCTTTTCCACAGTCAGTACCTAGGGCTACTGGAAGAGGAAACAAACCATAGAGACAAAACTGAGAACTCTTTATTTTTTCAAGTTTCAAAGACCTACTATAAACCATGTTGGATTTAGAGTTCCAAATTCATCTATTTATATAGGAGAGAACAGAGGGAAACCTAAATATAAAAACTGCTACTGTAGACGAACGCTTCAACCTAGAAGTACAAAATTTGGTGAGCCACGTGGGATTTGTGTTCTGATTATTACCACCAAGTATCATCAAGATTGGGTGAAAAAATATTTGCTGGTATGTCGGAAAATCGTAATTTCTTAGAAGCTTGGCAACCCCTCTCAATGAAAGTGCTTTTCCACAGTCTGTGCCTAGGGCTACTTGAAGAGGAAACAAACCATAGAGACAAAACTGAGAACTCCTTTATTTTTTCAAGTTTCAAGGAGCTACTACAAACCATGTTGGATTTAGAGTTCCAAATTCATCTATCTATATATGAGAGAACAGAGGGAAACCTAACTATAAAAACTGCTACTGTAGACGAACGCTTCAACCTAGAAAAACAAAATTTGGTGAGCCAAGTGGGATTTGTGTACTGATCATTACCACCAAGTATCATCAAGATTGGGTGAAAAAATATTTGCTGGTATTTCGGAAGCTCGTAATTTCTTAGAAGCTTGGCAACCCCTCTCAATGAAAGTGCTTTTCCACAGTCTGTGCCTACGGCTACTTGAAGAGGAAACAAAGCATAGAGACAAAACTGAGAACTCCTTTATTTTATCGAGTTTCAAAGAGCTACTACAAACCATGTTGGATTTGGAGTTCCAAATTCATATATCTATATAGGAGAGAACAGAGGGAAACCTAAATATAAAAACTGCTACTGTAGACGAAAGCTTCAAACTAGAAGAACAAAATTTGGTGAGCCAAGTGGGATTTGTGTCCTGATCATTACCACCAAGTATCATCAAGTTTGGGTGAAAAAATATTTGCTGGTATTTCGGAAACTCGTTATTTCTTAGAAGCTTCTCAACCCATCTCAATGAAAGTACATTTCCACAGTCTGTGCCTAGGGCTACTTGAAGAGGAAACAAACCATAGAGACAAAACTGGGAACTCCTTCATTTTGTCAAGTTTCAAAGAGCTACTACAAACCATGTTGAATTTAGAGTTCCAAATTCATCTATCTATATAGGAGAGAACAGAGGGAAACCTAAATATAAAAACTGCTACTGTAGACGAACGCTTCAACGTAGAAGAACAAAATTTGGTGAGCCAAGTGGGATTTGTGTACTGATCATTAGCAACAAGTATCATCAAGATTGGGTAAAAAATATTTGCTGGTATTTCGGAAACTCCTTATTTCTTAGAAGATTGGCAACCCCTCTCAATGAAAGTGCTTTTCCACAGTCTGTGCCTAGGGCTACTGGAAGAGGAAACAAACCATAGAGACAAAACTGAGAAGTCCTTTATTTTGTCAAGTTTCAAAGAGCTAGTATAAACCATGTTGGATTTAGAGTTCCAAATTCATCTATTTATATAGGAATGAACAGAGGGAAATCTAAATATAAAAACTGCTACTGTAGACGTACGCTTCAACCTAGAAGTACAAAATTTGGTGAGCCAAGTGGGATTTGTGTACTGATCATTACCACCAAGTATCATCAAGATTGGGTGAAAAAATCTTTGCTGGTATTTCGGAAACTCGTAATTTCTTAGAAGCTTGGCAACGCCTCTCAATGAAAGTGCTTTTCCACAGTCTGTGCCTAGGACTACTTGAAGAGGAAACAAACCATAGAGACAAAACTGAGAACTTTTTTATTTTCTCAAGTTTCAAAGAGCTACTACAATCCATGTTGGATTTAGAGTTCCAAATTCATCTATCTATATAGGAGAGAGCAGAGGGAAACTAAATATAAAAACAGCTACTGTAGACGAAAGCCTCAAACTAGAAGAACAAAATTTGGTGAGCCAAGTGGGATTTGTGTACTGATCATTACCACCAAGTATCAACAAGATTGGGTGAAAAAATATTTGCTGGTATTTCGGAAACTCGTTATTTCTTAGAAGCTTGGCAACACATCTCAGTGAAAGTGCTTTCCACAGTCTGTGCCTTGGACTACTTGAAGAGGAAACAAACCATAGAGACAAAAGTGAGAATTTTTATTTTATCAAGTTTCAAAGAGCTACTACAAACCATGTTGGATTTAGAGTTCCAAATTTATCTATCTATATAGGAGAGAACAGAGGGAAACTAAATATAAAAACTGCTACTGTATATGAAAGCTTCAAACTAGAAGAACAAAATTTGGTGAGCCAAGTGGGATTTGTGTACTGATCATTACCACCAAGTATCATCAAGTTTATGTGAAAAAATATTTGCTGGTATTTCGGAAACTCGTTATTTCTTAGAAGCTTCTCAACCCATCTCAATGAAAGTACATTTCCACAGTCTGTGCCTAGGGCTACTGGAAGAGGAAACAAACCATAGAGACAAAACTGAGAACTCCTTTATTTTGTCAAGTTTAAAAGAGCTACTATAAACCATGTTGTATTTAGAGTTCCAAATTCATCTATTAATATAGGAGAGAAGAGAGGGAAACCTAAATATAAAAACTGCTACTGAAGACGAACGCATCAACCTAGAAGAGCAAAATTTGGTGAGCCAAGTGGGATTTGTGTCCTGATCATTACCACCAAGTATCATCAAGATTGGGTGAAAAAATATTTGCTGGTATTTCGGAAACTCGTTATTTCTTAGAAGCTTCTCAACCCATCTCAATGAAAGTACATTTCCACAGTCTGTGCCTAGGGCTACGTGAAGAGGAAACAAACCATAGAGACAAAACTGAGAACTCCTTCATTTTGTCAAGTTTCAAAGAGCTACTACAAACCATGTTGGATTTAGAGTTCCAAAATCATCTATCTCTATAGGAGAGAATAGAGGGAAACCTAAATATAAAAACTGCTACTGTAGGCGAACGCTTCCACCTAGAAGAACACAATTTGGTGAGCCAAGTGGGATTTGTGTACTGATCATTAGCAACCAGTATCATCAAGATTGGGTGGAAAAATATTTGCTCGTACTTCGGAAACTCGTTATTTCTTAGAAGCTTGGCAACCCCTCTCAATGAAAGTGCTTTTCCACAGTCTGTGCCTAGGGCTACTTGAAGAGGAAACAAACCATAGAGACAAAACTCAGAACTCTTTATTTTGTCGAGTTTCAAAGAGCTACTACAAACCATGTTGGATTTAGAGTTCCAAATTCATCTGTCTATATATGAGAGAACAGAGTGAAACCTAAATATAAAAACTGCTACTGTAGACGAACGCTTCAACCTAGAAGAACAAAATTTGGTGAGCCAAGTGGGATCTGTGTACTGATCATTAGCAACCAGTATCATCAAGATTGGGTGAAAAAATATTTGCTGGTACTTCGGAAACTCGTTATTTCTTAGAAGCTTGGCAACCCCTCTCAATGAAAGTGCTTTTCCAGAGTCTGCACCTAGGGCTACTTGAAGAGGAAACAAACCATAGAGACAAAACTCAGAACTCCTTTATTTTGTCAAGTTTCAAAGAGCTACTACAAACCATGTTGGATTTAGAGTTCCAAATTCATCTATCTATATATGAGAGAACAGAGTGAAACCTAAATATAAAAACGGCTACTGTAGACGAACGCTTCAACCTAGAAGAACAAAATTTGGTGAGCCAAGTGGGATTTGTGTACTGATCATTAGCAACCAGTATCATCAAATTGGGTGAAAAAATATTTGCTGATATTTCGGAAACTCGTTATTTCTTAGAAGCTTGGCAACCCCCTCAATGAAAGTGGTTTTCCACAGTCTGTGCCTAGGGCTAATTGAAGAGGAAAGAAACCATAGAGACAAAACTCAGAACTCTTTATTTTGTCAAGTTTCAAAGAGCTACTACAAACCATGTTGGATTTAGAGTTCCAAATTCATCTATCTATATATGAGAGAACAGAGTGAAACCTAAATATAAAAACGGCTACTGTAGACGAACGCATCAACCTAGAAAAACAAAATTTGGTGAGCCAAGTGGGATTTGTGTACTGATCATTACCACCAAGTATCATCAAGATTGGGTGAAAAAATATTTGCTGGTATTTCGGAAACTTGTATTTTCTTAGAAGCTTGGCAAACTCTCTCAATGAAAGTGCTTTTCCACAGTCTGTGCCCAGGGCTACTTGAAGAGGAAACAAACCATAGAGACAAAACTGAGAACTCCTTTATTTTGTCAAGTTTCAAAGAGCTACTACAATCCATGTTGGATTAAAGTTCCAAATTCATCTATCTATATAGGAGAGAACAGAGAGAAACCTAAATATAAAAACTGCTACTGTAGACGAACGCTTTAACCTAGAGGAACAAAATTTGGTGAGCCAAGTGGGATTTGTGTACTGATCATTACCACCAAGTATCATCAAGATTGGGTGAAAAAATATTTGCTGGTACTTCGGAAACTCGTTATTTCTTAGAAGCTTGGCAACCCCTCTCAATGAAAGTGCTTTTCCAGAGTCTGCGCCTAGGGCTACTTGAAGAGGAAACAAACCATAGAGACAAAACTCAGAACTCCTTTATTTTGTCAAGTTTCAAAGAGCTACTACAATCCATGTTGGATTTAGAGTTCCAAATTCATCTATCTATATAGGAGAGAACAGAGAGAAACCTAAATATAAAAACTGCTACTGTTGAAGAATGCTTCAACCTAGAAGAACAAAATTTGGTGAGCCATGTGGGATCTGTGTACTGATCATTACCACCAAGTATCATCAAGATTGGGTGAAAAAATATTTGCTGGTATTTCGGAAACTCGTTATTTCTTAGAAGCTTGGCAACCAATCTCAATGAAAGTGCTTTTCCACAGTCTGTGCCTAGGGCTACTTGAAGAGGAAACAAACCATAAAGACAAAACTGAGAACTCCTTTATTTTGTCAAGTTTCAAAGAGCTACTACAATCCATGTTGGATTTAGAGTTCCAAATTCATCTATCTATATAGGAGATAACAGAGAGAAACCTAAATATAAAAACTGCTACTGTAGACGAACGCTTCAACCTAGGAGAACAAAATTTTGTGAGCCAAGTGGGATCTGTGTACTGATCATTAACACCCAGTATCATCAAGATTGGGTGAAAAAATATTTGCTGGTATTTCGGAAACTTGTAATTTCTTAGAAGCTTGGCAAACTCTCTCAATGAAAGTGCTTTTACACAGTCTGTGCCTAGGGCTATTTGAAGAGGAAACAAACCATAGAGACAAAACTGAGAACTCCTTTATTTTGTCAAGTTTCAAAGAGCTACTACAAACCATGTTGGATTTAGAGTTCCAAATTCATATATCTATATAGGAGAGAACAGAGGGAAACCTAAATATAAAATCTTCCACTGTAGGCGAACGCTTCAACCTAGAAGAACACTATTTGGTGAGCCAAGTGGGGTTTGTGTACTGATCATTAGCAACCAGTATCATCAAGATTGGGTGAAAAAATATTTGCTGGTATTTCAGAAACTCGTTATTTCTTAGAAGCTTGGCAACCCCTCTGAATGAAAGTGCTTTTCCACAGTCTGCGCCTAGGGCTACTTGAAGAGGAAACAAAACATAGAGAGAAAACTCAGAACTCCTTTATTTTGTCAAGTTACAAAGAGCTATTACAAACCATGTTGGATTTAGAGTTCCAAATTCATCTATCTATATATGAGAGAACAGAGTGAAACCTAAATATAAAAACGGCTACTGTAGACACACGCTTCAACCTAGAAGAACATAATTTCGTGAGCCAAGCGGGTACTGTGTACTGATCATTACCACCAAGTATCATCAAGATTGGGTGAAAAAATATTTGCTGATATTTCGGAAACTCGTTATTTCTTAGAAGCTTGGCAACCCCTCTCAATGAAAGTGGTTTTCCACAGTCTGTGCCTAGGGCTACTTGAAGAGGAAACAAACCATAGAGACAAAACTGAGAACTCCTTTATTTTGTCAAGTTTCAAACAGCTACTACAAAACATGTGGATTTAGAGTTCCAAATTCATCTATGTATATATGAGAGAACAGAGTGAAACATAAATATAAAAACGACTACTGTAGACGAACGCTTCAACCTAGAAGAACAAAATTTGGTGAGCCAAGTGGGATTCGTGTACTGATCATTAGCAACCAGTATCATCAAGATTGGGTGAAAAAATATTTGCTGACATTTCGGAAACTCGTTATTTCTTAGAAGCTTGGCAACCCCCTCAATGAAAGAGTTTTTCCACAGTCTGCGCCTAGGGCTACTTGAAGAGGAAACAAACCATAGAGACAAAACTCAGAACTCCTTTATTTTGTCAAGTTTCAAAGAGCTACTACAATCCATGTTGGATTTAGAGTTCCAAATTCATCTATCTGTATAGGAGAGAACAGAGAGAAACCTAAATATAAAAACTGCTACTGTTAACGAATGCTTCAACCTAGAAGAACAAAATTTGGTGAGCCAAGTGGGATCTGTGTACTGATCATTACCACCAAGTATCATCAAGATTGGGTGAAAAAATATTTGCTGGTATTTCGGAAACTCGTTATTTCTTAGAAGCTTGGCAACCCCTCTCAATGAAAGTGCTTTTCCACAGTCTGTGCCTAGGGCTACTTGAAGAGGAAACAAAACATAGAGACAAAACTGAGAACTCCTTTATTTTGTCAAGTTTCAAAGAGCTACTACAAACCATGTTGGATTTAGAGTTCCAAATTCATATATCTATATAGGAGAGAACAGAGGGAAACCTAAATATAAAATCTTCTACTGTAGGCGAACGCTTCAACCTAGAAGAACACTATTTGGTGAGCCAAGTGGGGTTTGTGTACTGATCATTAGCAACCAGTATCATCAAGATTGGGTGAAAAAATATTTGCTGGTACTTGGGAAACTCGTTATTTCTTAGAAGCTTGGCAACCCCTCTCAATGAAAGTGCTTTTCCACAGTCTGCGCCTAGGGCTACTCGAAGAGGAAACAAAACATAGAGACAAAACTCAGAACTCCTTTATTTTGTCAAGTTACAAAGAGCTACTACAAACCATGTTGGATTTAGAGTTCCAAATTCATCTATCTATATATGAGAGAACAGAGTGAAACCTAAATATAAAAACGGCTACTGTAGACACACGCTTCAACCTAGAAGAACATAATTTGGTGAGCCAAGCGGGTACTGTGTACTGATCATTACCACCAAGTATCATCAAGATTGGGTGAAAAAACATTTGCTGATATTTCGGAAACTCGTTATTTCTTAGAAGCTTGGCAACCCCTCTCAATGAAAGTGGTTTTCCACAGTCTGTGCCTAGGGCTACTTGAAGAGGAAACAAACCATAGAGACAAAACTGAGAACTCCTTTATTTTGTCAAGTTTCAAACAGCTACTACAAAACATGTTGGATTTAGAGTTCCAAATTCATCTATGTATATATGAGAGAACAGAGTGAAACATAAATATAAAAACGACTACTGTAGACGAACGCTTCAACCTAGAAGAACAAAATTTGGTGAGCCAAGTGGGATTTGTGTACTGATCATTAGCAACAAGTATCATCAAGATTGGGTGAAAAAATATTTGCTGGTATTATGGAAACTCGTTATTTCTTAGAAGCTTGGCAACCCCTCTCAATGAAATTGCTTTTCCACAGTCTGTGCCTAGGGCGATTTGAAGAGGAAACAAACCATAGTGACAAAACTGAGAACTCCTTTATTTTGTCAAGTTTCAAAGAGCTACTACAAACCATGTTGGATTTAGAGTTCCAAATTCATCTATCTATATATGAGAGAACAGAGTGAAACCTAAATATAAAAACGGCTACTGTAGACGAACGCTTCAACCTAGAAGAACAAAATTTGGTGAGCCAAGTGGGATTAGTGTACTGATCATTAGCAACCAGTATCATCAAGATTGGGTGAAAAAATATTTGCTGATATTTCGGAAACTCGTTATTTCTTAGAAGCTTGGCAACCCCCTCAATGAAAGAGGTTTTCCACAGTCTGTGCCTAGGGCTAATTGAAGAGGAAAGAAACCATAGAGAAAAAACTCAGAACTCTTTATTTTGTCAAGTTTCAAAGAGCTACTACAAACCATGTTGGATTTAGAGTTCCAAATTCATCTATCTATATAGGAGAGAACAGAGTGAAACCTAAATATAAAAACTGATACTGTAGACGAACGCTTCAACCTAGAAGAACAAAATTTGGTGAGCCAAGTGGGATCTGTGTACTGATCATTACCACCAAGTATCATCAAGTTTGGGTGAAAAAATATTTGCTGGTATTTCGGAAACTCGTTATTTCTTAGAAGCTTGGCAACCCCTCTCAATGAAAGTGGTTTTCCACAGTCTGTGCCTAGGGCTACTTGAAGAGGAAACAAACCATAGAGACAAAACTGAGAACTCCTTTATTTTGTCAAGTTTCAAAGAGCTACTACAATCCATGTTGGATTTAAAGTTCCAAATTCATCTATCTATATAGGAGAGAACAGAGAGAAACCTAAATATAAAAACTGCTACTGTAGACGAACGCTTCAACCTAGACGAACAAAATTTGGTGAGCCAAGTGGGATTTGTGTACTGATCATTACCACCAAGTATCATCAAGATTGGGTGAAAAAATATTTGCTGGTATTATGGAAACTCGTTATTTCTTAGAAGCTTGGCAACCCATCTCAATAAAACTGCTTCCACAGTCTGTGCCTAGGGCTACTTGAAGAGGAAACAAATCATAGAGACAAAACTGAGAACTCCATTATTTTGTCAAGTTTCAAAGAGCTACTACAATCCATGTTGGATTTAGAGTTCCAAATTCATCTATCTATATAGGAGACAACAGAGAGAAACCTAAATATAAAAACTGCTACTGTAGACGAACGCTTCAACCTAGAAGAACAAAATTTGGTGAGCCAAGTGGGATTTGTGTACTGATCCTTACCACCAAGTATCATCAAGATTGGGTGAAAAAATATTTGCTGGTATTTCGGAAACTTGTAATTTCTTAGAAGCTTGGCAAACTCTCTCAATGAAAGTGCTTTTCCACTGTCTGTGCCTAGGGCTATTGAAGAGGAAACAAACCATAGAGACAAAACTGAGAACTTTTTTATTTTGTCAAGTTTCAAAGAGCTACTACAAACCATGTTGGATTTAGAATTACAAATTCATATATCTATATAGGAGAGAACAGAAGGAAACCTAAATATAAAAACTTCTACTGTAGGCGAACGCTTCAACCTATAAGAACACAATTTGGTGAGCCAAGTGGGATTTGTGTACTGATTATTAGCAATCAGTATCATCAATATTGGGTGAAAAAATATTTGCTGGTACTTCGGAAACTCGTTATTTCTTAGAAGCTTGGCAACCCCTCTCAATGAAAGTGCTTTTCCAGAGTCTGCGCCTAGGGCTACTTGAAGAGGAAACAAACCATAGAGACAAAACTCAGAACTCCTTTATTTTGTCAAGTTTCAAAGAGCTACTACAATCCATGTTGGATTTAGAGTTCCAAATTCATCTACCTATATAGGAGAGAACAGAGAGAAACCTAAATATAAAAACTGCTACTGTTGACGAAAGCTTCAACCTAGAAGAACAAAATTTGGTGAGCCAAGTGGGATCTGTGTACTGATCATTACCACCAAGTATCATCAAGATTGGGTGAAAAAATATTTGCTGGTATTTCGGAAACTCGTTATTTCTTAGAAGCTTGGCAACCCCTCTCAATAAAAGTGCTCTTCCACAGTCTGTGCCTAGGGCTACTTGAAGAGGAAACAAACCATAGAGACAAAACTGAGAACTCCTTTATTTTGTCAAGTTTCAAAGAGCTACTACAATCCATGTTGGATTCAGAGTTCCAAATTCATCTATCTATATAGGAGAGAACTGAGAGAAACCTAAATATAAAAACTGCTACTGTAGACGAACGCTTCAACCTAGAAGAACAAAATTTGGTGAGCCACGTGGGATTTGTGTACTGATCATTACCACCAAGTATCATCAAGATTGGGTGAAAAAACATTTGCTGATATTTCGGAAACTCGTTATTTCTTAGAAGCTTGGCAACCCCTCTCAATGAAAGTGGTTTTCCACAGTCTGTGCCTAGGGCTACTTGAAGAGGAAACAAACCATAGAGACAAAACTGAGAACTCCTTTATTTTGTCAAGTTTCAAACAGCTACTACAAAACATGTTGGATTTAGAGTTCCAAATTCATCTATGTATATATGAGAGAACAGAGTGAAACATAAATATAAAAACGACTACTGTAGACGAACGCTTCAACCTAGAAGAACAAAATTTGGTGAGCCAAGTGGGATTTGTGTACTGATCATTAGCAACAAGTATCATCAAGATTGGGTGAAAAAATATTTGCTGGTATTATGGAAACTCGTTATTTCTTAGAAGCTTGGCAACCCCTCTCAATGAAATTGCTTTTCCACAGTCTGTGCCTAGGGCGATTTGAAGAGGAAACAAACCATAGTGACAAAACTGAGAACTCCTTTATTTTGTCAAGTTTCAAAGAGCTACTACAAACCATGTTGGATTTAGAGTTCCAAATTCATCTATCTATATATGAGAGAACAGAGTGAAACCTAAATATAAAAACGGCTACTGTAGACGAACGCTTCAACCTAGAAGAACAAAATTTGGTGAGCCAAGTGGGATTAGTGTATTGATCATTAGCAACCAGTATCATCAAGATTGGGTGAAAAAATATTTGCTGATATTTCGGAAACTCGTTATTTCTTAGAAGCTTGGCAACCCCCTCAATGAAAGAGGTTTTCCACAGTCTGTGCCTAGGGCTAATTGAAGAGGAAAGAAACCATAGAGACAAAACTCAGAACTCTTTATTTTGTCAAGTTTCAAAGAGCTACTACAAACCATGTTGGATTTAGAGTTCCAAATTCATCTATCTATATAGGAGAGAACAGAGTGAAACCTAAATATAAAAACTGATACTGTAGACGAACGCTTCAACCTAGAAGAACAAAATTTGGTGAGCCAAGTGGGATCTGTGTACTGATCATTACCACCAAGTATCATCAAGTTTGGGTGAAAAAATATTTGCTGGTATTTCGGAAACTCGTTATTTCTTAGAAGCTTGGCAACCCCTCTCAATGAAAGTGGTTTTCCACAGTCTGTGCCTAGGGCTACTTGAAGAGGAAACAAATCATAGAGACAAAACTGAGAACTCCATTATTTTGTCAAGTTTCAAAGAGCTACTACAATCCATGTTGGATTTAGAGTTCCAAATTCATCTATCTATATAGGAGACAACAGAGAGAAACCTAAATATAAAAACTGCTACTGTAGACGAACGCTTCAACCTAGAAGAACAAAATTTGGTGAGCCAAGTGGGATTTGTGTACTGATCCTTACCACCAAGTATCATCAAGATTGGGTGAAAAAATATTTGCTGGTATTTCGGAAACTTGTAATTTCTTAGAAGCTTGGCAAACTCTCTCAATGAAAGTGCTTTTCCACTGTCTGTGCCTAGGGCTATTGAAGAGGAAACAAACCATAGAGACAAAACTGAGAACTTTTTTATTTTGTCAAGTTTCAAAGAGCTACTACAAACCATGTTGGATTTAGAATTACAAATTCATATATCTATATAGGAGAGAACAGAAGGAAACCTAAATATAAAAACTTCTACTGTAGGCGAACGCTTCAACCTATAAGAACACAATTTGGTGAGCCAAGTGGGATTTGTGTACTGATTATTAGCAATCAGTATCATCAATATTGGGTGAAAAAATATTTGCTGGTACTTCGGAAACTCGTTATTTCTTAGAAGCTTGGCAACCCCTCTCAATGAAAGTGCTTTTCCAGAGTCTGCGCCTAGGGCTACTTGAAGAGGAAACAAACCATAGAGACAAAACTCAGAACTCCTTTATTTTGTCAAGTTTCAAAGAGCTACTACAATCCATGTTGGATTTAGAGTTCCAAATTCATCTACCTATATAGGAGAGAACAGAGAGAAACCTAAATATAAAAACTGCTACTGTTGACGAAAGCTTCAACCTAGAAGAACAAAATTTGGTGAGCCAAGTGGGATCTGTGTACTGATCATTACCACCAAGTATCATCAAGATTGGGTGAAAAAATATTTGCTGGTATTTCGGAAACTCGTTATTTCTTAGAAGCTTGGCAACCCCTCTCAATAAAAGTGCTCTTCCACAGTCTGTGCCTAGGGCTACTTGAAGAGGAAACAAACCATAGAGACAAAACTGAGAACTCCTTTATTTTGTCAAGTTTCAAAGAGCTACTACAATCCATGTTGGATTCAGAGTTCCAAATTCATCTATCTATATAGGAGAGAACTGAGAGAAACCTAAATATAAAAACTGCTACTGTAGACGAACGCTTCAACCTAGAAGAACAAAATTTGGTGAGCCACGTGGGATTTGTGTACTGATCATTACCACCAAGTATCATCAAGATTGGGTGAAAAAACATTTGCTGATATTTCGGAAACTCGTTATTTCTTAGAAGCTTGGCAACCCCTCTCAATGAAAGTGGTTTTCCACAGTCTGTGCCTAGGGCTACTTGAAGAGGAAACAAACCATAGAGACAAAACTGAGAACTCCTTTATTTTGTCAAGTTTCAAACAGCTACTACAAAACATGTTGGATTTAGAGTTCCAAATTCATCTATGTATATATGAGAGAACAGAGTGAAACATAAATATAAAAACGACTACTGTAGACGAACGCTTCAACCTAGAAGAACAAAATTTGGTGAGCCAAGTGGGATTTGTGTACTGATCATTAGCAACAAGTATCATCAAGATTGGGTGAAAAAATATTTGCTGGTATTATGGAAACTCGTTATTTCTTAGAAGCTTGGCAACCCCTCTCAATGAAATTGCTTTTCCACAGTCTGTGCCTAGGGCGATTTGAAGAGGAAACAAACCATAGTGACAAAACTGAGAACTCCTTTATTTTGTCAAGTTTCAAAGAGCTACTACAAACCATGTTGGATTTAGAGTTCCAAATTCATCTATCTATATATGAGAGAACAGAGTGAAACCTAAATATAAAAACGGCTACTGTAGACGAACGCTTCAACCTAGAAGAACAAAATTTGGTGAGCCAAGTGGGATTAGTGTATTGATCATTAGCAACCAGTATCATCAAGATTGGGTGAAAAAATATTTGCTGATATTTCGGAAACTCGTTATTTCTTAGAAGCTTGGCAACCCCCTCAATGAAAGAGGTTTTCCACAGTCTGTGCCTAGGGCTAATTGAAGAGGAAAGAAACCATAGAGACAAAACTCAGAACTCTTTATTTTGTCAAGTTTCAAAGAGCTACTACAAACCATGTTGGATTTAGAGTTCCAAATTCATCTATCTATATAGGAGAGAACAGAGTGAAACCTAAATATAAAAACTGATACTGTAGACGAACGCTTCAACCTAGAAGAACAAAATTTGGTGAGCCAAGTGGGATCTGTGTACTGATCATTACCACCAAGTATCATCAAGTTTGGGTGAAAAAATATTTGCTGGTATTTCGGAAACTCGTTATTTCTTAGAAGCTTGGCAACCCCTCTCAATGAAAGTGGTTTTCCACAGTCTGTGCCTAGGGCTACTTGAAGAGGAAACAAATCATAGAGACAAAACTGAGAACTCCATTATTTTGTCAAGTTTCAAAGAGCTACTACAATCCATGTTGGATTTAGAGTTCCAAATTCATCTATCTATATAGGAGACAACAGAGAGAAACCTAAATATAAAAACTGCTACTGTAGACGAACGCTTCAACCTAGAAGAACAAAATTTGGTGAGCCAAGTGGGATTTGTGTACTGATCCTTACCACCAAGTATCATCAAGATTGGGTGAAAAAATATTTGCTGGTATTTCGGAAACTTGTAATTTCTTAGAAGCTTGGCAAACTCTCTCAATGAAAGTGCTTTTCCACTGTCTGTGCCTAGGGCTATTGAAGAGGAAACAAACCATAGAGACAAAACTGAGAACTTTTTTATTTTGTCAAGTTTCAAAGAGCTACTACAAACCATGTTGGATTTAGAATTACAAATTCATATATCTATATAGGAGAGAACAGAAGGAAACCTAAATATAAAAACTTCTACTGTAGGCGAACGCTTCAACCTATAAGAACACAATTTGGTGAGCCAAGTGGGATTTGTGTACTGATTATTAGCAATCAGTATCATCAATATTGGGTGAAAAAATATTTGCTGGTACTTCGGAAACTCGTTATTTCTTAGAAGCTTGGCAACCCCTCTCAATGAAAGTGCTTTTCCAGAGTCTGCGCCTAGGGCTACTTGAAGAGGAAACAAACCATAGAGACAAAACTCAGAACTCCTTTATTTTGTCAAGTTTCAAAGAGCTACTACAATCCATGTTGGATTTAGAGTTCCAAATTCATCTACCTATATAGGAGAGAACAGAGAGAAACCTAAATATAAAAACTGCTACTGTTGACGAAAGCTTCAACCTAGAAGAACAAAATTTGGTGAGCCAAGTGGGATCTGTGTACTGATCATTACCACCAAGTATCATCAAGATTGGGTGAAAAAATATTTGCTGGTATTTCGGAAACTCGTTATTTCTTAGAAGCTTGGCAACCCCTCTCAATAAAAGTGCTCTTCCACAGTCTGTGCCTAGGGCTACTTGAAGAGGAAACAAACCATAGAGACAAAACTGAGAACTCCTTTATTTTGTCAAGTTTCAAAGAGCTACTACAATCCATGTTGGATTCAGAGTTCCAAATTCATCTATCTATATAGGAGAGAACTGAGAGAAACCTAAATATAAAAACTGCTACTGTAGACGAACGCTTCAACCTAGAAGAACAAAATTTGGTGAGCCACGTGGGATTTGTGTACTGATCATTACCACCAAGTATCATCAAGATTGGGTGAAAAAACATTTGCTGATATTTCGGAAACTCGTTATTTCTTAGAAGCTTGGCAACCCCTCTCAATGAAAGTGGTTTTCCACAGTCTGTGCCTAGGGCTACTTGAAGAGGAAACAAACCATAGAGACAAAACTGAGAACTCCTTTATTTTGTCAAGTTTCAAACAGCTACTACAAAACATGTTGGATTTAGAGTTCCAAATTCATCTATGTATATATGAGAGAACAGAGTGAAACATAAATATAAAAACGACTACTGTAGACGAACGCTTCAACCTAGAAGAACAAAATTTGGTGAGCCAAGTGGGATTTGTGTACTGATCATTAGCAACAAGTATCATCAAGATTGGGTGAAAAAATATTTGCTGGTATTATGGAAACTCGTTATTTCTTAGAAGCTTGGCAACCCCTCTCAATGAAATTGCTTTTCCACAGTCTGTGCCTAGGGCGATTTGAAGAGGAAACAAACCATAGTGACAAAACTGAGAACTCCTTTATTTTGTCAAGTTTCAAAGAGCTACTACAAACCATGTTGGATTTAGAGTTCCAAATTCATCTATCTATATATGAGAGAACAGAGTGAAACCTAAATATAAAAACGGCTACTGTAGACGAACGCTTCAACCTAGAAGAACAAAATTTGGTGAGCCAAGTGGGATTAGTGTATTGATCATTAGCAACCAGTATCATCAAGATTGGGTGAAAAAATATTTGCTGATATTTCGGAAACTCGTTATTTCTTAGAAGCTTGGCAACCCCCTCAATGAAAGAGGTTTTCCACAGTCTGTGCCTAGGGCTAATTGAAGAGGAAACAAACCATAGAGACAAAACTCAGAACTCTTTATTTTGTCAAGTTTCAAAGAGCTACTACAAACCATGTTGGATTTAGAGTTCCAAATTCATCTATCTATATAGGAGAGAACAGAGTGAAACCTAAATATAAAAACTGATACTGTAGACGAACGCTTCAACCTAGAAGAACAAAATTTGGTGAGCCAAGTGGGATCTGTGTACTGATCATTACCACCAAGTATCATCAAGTTTGGGTGAAAAAATATTTGCTGGTATTTCGGAAACTCGTTATTTCTTAGAAGCTTGGCAACCCCTCTCAATGAAAGTGGTTTTCCACAGTCTGTGCCTAGGGCTACTTGAAGAGGAAACAAACCATAGAGACAAAACTGAGAACTCCTTTATTTTGTCAAGTTTCAAAGAGCTACTACAATCCATGTTGGATTTAAAGTTCCAAATTCATCTATCTATATAGGAGAGAACAGAGAGAAACCTAAATATAAAAACTGCTACTGTAGACGAACGCTTCAACCTAGACGAACAAAATTTGGTGAGCCAAGTGGGATTTGTGTACTGATCATTACCACCAAGTATCATCAAGATTGGGTGAAAAAATATTTGCTGGTATTATGGAAACTCGTTATTTCTTAGAAGCTTGGCAACCCATCTCAATAAAACTGCTTCCACAGTCTGTGCCTAGGGCTACTTGAAGAGGAAACAAATCATAGAGACAAAACTGAGAACTCCATTATTTTGTCAAGTTTCAAAGAGCTACTACAATCCATGTTGGATTTAGAGTTCCAAATTCATCTATCTATATAGGAGACAACAGAGAGAAACCTAAATATAAAAACTGCTACTGTAGACGAACGCTTCAACCTAGAAGAACAAAATTTGGTGAGCCAAGTGGGATTTGTGTACTGATCCTTACCACCAAGTATCATCAAGATTGGGTGAAAAAATATTTGCTGGTATTTCGGAAACTTGTAATTTCTTAGAAGCTTGGCAAACTCTCTCAATGAAAGTGCTTTTCCACTGTCTGTGCCTAGGGCTATTGAAGAGGAAACAAACCATAGAGACAAAACTGAGAACTTTTTTATTTTGTCAAGTTTCAAAGAGCTACTACAAACCATGTTGGATTTAGAATTACAAATTCATATATCTATATAGGAGAGAACAGAAGGAAACCTAAATATAAAAACTTCTACTGTAGGCGAACGCTTCAACCTATAAGAACACAATTTGGTGAGCCAAGTGGGATTTGTGTACTGATTATTAGCAATCAGTATCATCAATATTGGGTGAAAAAATATTTGCTGGTACTTCGGAAACTCGTTATTTCTTAGAAGCTTGGCAACCCCTCTCAATGAAAGTGCTTTTCCAGAGTCTGCGCCTAGGGCTACTTGAAGAGGAAACAAACCATAGAGACAAAACTCAGAACTCCTTTATTTTGTCAAGTTTCAAAGAGCTACTACAATCCATGTTGGATTTAGAGTTCCAAATTCATCTACCTATATAGGAGAGAACAGAGAGAAACCTAAATATAAAAACTGCTACTGTTGACGAAAGCTTCAACCTAGAAGAACAAAATTTGGTGAGCCAAGTGGGATCTGTGTACTGATCATTACCACCAAGTATCATCAAGATTGGGTGAAAAAATATTTGCTGGTATTTCGGAAACTCGTTATTTCTTAAGAAGCTTGGCAACCCCTCTCAATAAAAGTGCTCTTCCACAGTCTGTGCCTAGGGCTACTTGAAGAGGAAACAAACCATAGAGACAAAACTGAGAACTCCTTTATTTTGTCAAGTTTCAAAGAGCTACTACAATCCATGTTGGATTCAGAGTTCCAAATTCATCTATCTATATAGGAGAGAACTGAGAGAAACCTAAATATAAAAACTGCTACTGTAGACGAACGCTTCAACCTAGAAGAACAAAATTTGGTGAGCCACGTGGGATTTGTGTACTGATCATTACCACCAAGTATCATCAAGATTGGGTGAAAAAATATTTGCTGGTATTTCGGAAACTTGTAATTTCTTAGAAGATTGGCAAACTCTCTCAATGAAAGTGCTTTCCACAGTCTGTGCCTAGGCCTCTTGAAGAGGAAACAAACCATAGATACAAAACTCAGAACTCCTTTATTTTGTCAAGTTTCAAAGAGCTACTACAAACCATGTTGGATTTAGAGTTCCAAATTCATCTATCTCTACATGAGAGAACAGAGTGAAACCTAAATATAAAAACTGATACTGTAGACGAACCTTCAACCTAGAAGAAAAAAATTTGGTGAGCCAAGTGGGATCTGTGTACTGATCATTAACACCCAGTATCATCAAGATTGGGTGAAAAAATATTTGCTGGTATTTCGGAAACTTGTAATTTCTTAGAAGCTTGGCAACCCCTCTCAATGAAATTGCTTTTCCACAGTCTGTGCCTAGGGCGATTTGAAGAGGAAACAAACCATAGTGACAAAACTGAGAACTCCTTTATTTTGTCAAGTTTCAAAGAGCTACTACAAACCATGTTGGATTTAGAGTTCCAAATTCATCTATCTATATATGAGAGAACAGAGTGAAACCTAAATATAAAAACGGCTACTGTAGACGAACGCTTCAACCTAGAAGAACAAAATTTGGTGAGCCAAGTGGGATTAGTGTACTGATCATTAGCAACCAGTGTCATCAAGATTGGGTGAAAAAATATTTGCTGATATTTCGGAAACTCGTTATTTCTTAGAAGCTTGGCAACCCCCTCAATGAAAGAGGTTTTCCACAGTCTGTGCCTAGGGCTAATTGAAGAGGAAAGAAACCATAGAGACAAAACTCAGAACTCTTTATTTTGTCAAGTTTCAAAGAGCTACTACAAACCATGTTGGATTTAGAGTTCCAAATTCATCTATCTATATAGGAGAGAACAGAGTGAAACCTAAATATAAAAACTGATACTGTAGACGAACGCTTCAACCTAGAAGAACAAAATTTGGTGAGCCAAGTGGGATCTGTGTACTGATCATTACCACCAAGTATCATCAAGTTTGGGTGAAAAAATATTTGCTGGTATTTCGGAAACTCGTTATTTCTTAGAAGCTTGGCAACCCCTCTCAATGAAAGTGGTTTTCCACAGTCTGTGCCTAGGGCTACTTGAAGAGGAAACAAACCATAGAGACAAAACTGAGAACTCCTTTATTTTGTCAAGTTTCAAAGAGCTACTACAATCCATGTTGGATTTAAAGTTCCAAATTCATCTATCTATATAGGAGAGAACAGAGAGAAACCTAAATATAAAAACTGCTACTGTAGACGAACGCTTCAACCTAGACGAACAAAATTTGGTGAGCCAAGTGGGATTTGTGTACTGATCATTACCACCAAGTATCATCAAGATTGGGTGAAAAAATATTTGCTGGTATTATGGAAACTCGTTATTTCTTAGAATCTTGGCAACCCATCTCAATAAAACTGCTTCCACAGTCTGTGCCTAGGGCTACTTGAAGAGGAAACAAATCATAGAGACAAAACTGAGAACTCCATTATTTTGTCAGGTTTCAAAGAGCTACTACAATCCATGTTGGATTTAGAGTTCCAAATTCATCTATCTATATAGGAGACAACAGAGAGAAACCTAAATATAAAAACTGCTACTGTAGACGAACGCTTCAACCTAGAAGAACAAAATTTGGTGAGCCAAGTGGGATTTGTGTACTGATCCTTACCACCAAGTATCATCAAGATTGGGTGAAAAAATATTTGCTGGTATTTCGGAAACTTGTAATTTCTTAGAAGCTTGGCAAACTCTCTCAATGAAAGTGCTTTTCCACTGTCTGTGCCTAGGGCTATTGAAGAGGAAACAAACCATAGAGACAAAACTGAGAACTTTTTTATTTTGTCAAGTTTCAAAGAGCTACTACAAACCATGTTGGATTTAGAATTACAAATTCATATATCTATATAGGAGAGAACAGAAGGAAACCTAAATATAAAAACTTCTACTGTAGGCGAACGCTTCAACCTATAAGAACACAATTTGGTGAGCCAAGTGGGATTTGTGTACTGATGATTAGCAATCAGTATCATCAATATTGGGTGAAAAAATATTTGCTGGTACTTCGGAAACTCGTTATTTCTTAGAAGCTTGGCAACCCCTCTCAATGAAAGTGCTTTTCCAGAGTCTGCGCCTAGGGCTACTTGAAGAGGAAACAAACCATAGAGACAAAACTCAGAACCCCTTTATTTTGTCAAGTTTCAAAGAGCTACTACAATCCATGTTGGATTTAGAGTTCCAAATTCATCTACCTATATAGGAGAGAACAGAGAGAAACCTAAATATAAAAACTGCTACTGTTGACGAAAGCTTCAACCTAGAAGAACAAAATTTGGTGAGCCAAGTGGGACCTGTGTACTGATCATTACCACCAAGTATCATCAAGATTGGGTGAAAAAATAATTTGCTGGTATTTCGGAAACTCGTTATTTTCTTAGAAGCTTGGCAACCCCTCTCAATAAAGTGCTCTTCCACAGTCTGTGCCTAGGGCTACTTGAAGAGGAAACAAACCATAGAGACAAAACTGAGAACTCCTTTATTTTGTCAAGTTTCAAAGAGCTACTACAATCCATGTTGGATTTAGAGTTCCAAATTCATCTATCTATATAGGAGAGAACTGAGAGAAACCTAAATATAAAAACTGCTACTGTAGACGAACGCTTCAACCTAGAAGAACAAAATTTGGTGAGCCACGTGGGATTTGTGTACTGATCATTACCACCAAGTATCATCAAGATTGGGTGAAAAAATATTTGCTGGTATTTCGGAAACTTGTAATTTCTTAGAAGATTGGCAAACTCTCTCAATGAAAGTGCTTTCCACAGTCTGTGCCTAGGCCTCTTGAAGAGGAAACAAACCATAGAGACAAAACTCAGAACTCCTTTATTTTGTCAAGTTTCAAAGAGCTACTACAAACCATGTTGGATTTAGAGTTCCAAATTCATCTATCTCTACATGAGAGAACAGAGTGAAACCTAAATATAAAAACTGATACTGTAGACGAACGCTTCAACCTAGAAGAAAAAAATTTGGTGAGCCAAGTGTGATCTGTGTACTGATCATTAACACCCAGTATCATCAAGATTGGGTGAAAAAATATTTGCTGGTATTTCGGAAACTTGTAATTTCTTAGAAGCTTGGCAAACTCTCTCAATGAAAGTGCTTTTCCACAGTCTTTGCCTAGGGCTACTTGAAGAGGAAACAAACCATAGAGACAAAACTGAGAGCTCCTTTATTTTGTCAAGTTTCAAAGAGCTACTACAAACCATGTTGGATTTAGAGTTCCAAATTCATATATCTATATAGGAGAGAACAGAGGCTACCTAAATATAAAATCTTATACTGTAGGCGAACGCTTCAACCTAGAAGAACACAATTTGGTGATCCAAGTGGGGTTTGTGTACTGATCATTAGCAACCAGTATCATCAAGATTGGATGAAAATATATTTGCTGGTATTTCGGAAACTTGTAATTTCTTAGAAGCTTGGCAACCCCTCTCAATGAAAGTGCTTTTCCACAGTCTGCGCCTAGGGCTACTTGAAGAGGAAACAAAACATAGAGACAAAACTCAGAACTCCTTTATTTTGTAAAGTTACAAAGAGCTACTACAAACCATGTTGGATTTAGAGTTCCAAATTCATCTATCTATATATGAGAGAACAGAGTGAAACCTAAATATAAAAACGGCTACTGTAGACAAAAGCTTCAACCTAGAAAAACATAATTTGGTGAGCCAAGCGGGTACTGTGTACTGATCATTACCACCAAGTATCATCAAGATTGGGTGAAAAAATATTTGCTGATATTTCGGAAACTCGTTATTTCTTAGAAGCTTGGCAACCACTCTCAATGAAAGTGGTTTTCCACAGTCTGTGCCTAGGGCTACTTGAAGAGGAAACAAACCATAGAGACAAAACTCAGAACTCTTTATTTTGTCAAGTTTCAAAGAGCTACTACAAACCATGTTGGATTTAGAGTTCCAAATTCATCTATCACTACATGAGAGAACAGAGTGAAACCTAAATATAAAAACTGATACTGTAGACGAACGCTTCAACCTAGAAGAACAAAATTTGGTGAGCCAAGTGGGATCTGTGTACTGATCATTAACACCCAGTATCATCAAGATTGGGTGAAAAAATATTTGCTGGTATTTCGGAAACTTGTAATTTCTTAGAAGCTTGGCAAACTCTCTCAATGAAAGTGCTTTTCCACAGTCTTTGCCTAGGGCTATTTGAAGAGGAAACAAACCATAGAGACAAAACTGAGAACTCCTTTATTTTGTCAAGTTTCAAAGAGCTACTACAAACCATGTTGGATTTAGAGTTCCAAATTCATATATCTATATAGGAAAGAACAGAGGGAAACCTAAATATAAAATCTTCAACTGTAGGCGAAAGCTTCAACCTAGAAGAACACAATTTGGTGAGCCAAGTGGGGTTTGTGTACTGATCATTAGCAACCAGTATCATCAAGATTGGGTGAAAAAATATTTGCTGGTACTTCGGAAACTCGTTATTTCTTAGAAGCTTGGCAACCCCTCTGAATGAAAGTGCTTTTCCACAGTCTGCGCCTAGGGCTACTTGAAGAGGAAACAAAACATAGAGACAAAACTCAGAACTCCTTTATTTTGTCAAGTTACAAAGAGCTACTACAAACCATGTTGGATTTAGAGTTCCAAATTCATCTATCTATATATGAGAGAACAGAGTGAAACCTAAATATAAAAACGGCTACTGTAGACAAACGCTTCAACCTAGAAGAACATAATTTGGTGAGCCAAGCGGGTACTGTGTACTGATCATTACCACCAAGTGTCATCAAGATTGGGTGAAAAAATATTTGCTGATATTTCGGAAACTCGTTATTTCTTAGAAGCTTGGCAACCCCTCTCATTGAAAGTGGTTTTCCACAGTCTGTGCCTAGGACTACTTGAAGAGGAAACAAACCATAGAGACAAAACTCAGAACTCTTTATTTTGTCGAGTTTCAAAGAGCTACTACAAACCATGTTGGATTTAGAGTTCCAAATTCATCTATCTATATATGAGAGAACAGAGTGAAACCTAAATATAAAAACTGCTACTGTAGACAAACGCTTCAACCTAGAAGAACAAAATTTGGTGAGCCAAGTGGGATCTGTGTACTGATCATTAGCAACCAGTATCATCAAGATTGGGTGAAAAAATATTTGCTGGTACTTCGGAAACTCGTTATTTCTTAGAAGCTTGGCAACCCATCTCAATGAAAGTGCTTTTCCAGTGTCTGCACCTAGGGCTACTTGAAGAGGAAACAAACCATAGAGACAAAACTCAGAACTCCTTTATTTTGTCAAGTTTCAAACAGCTACTACAAAACATGTTGGATTTAGAGTTCCAAATTAATCTATGTATATATGAGAGAACAGAGTGAAACATAAATATAAAAACGACTACTGTAGACGAACGCTTCAACCTTGAAGAACAAAATTTGGTGAGCCAAGTGGGATTTGTGTACTGATCATTAGCAACAAGTATCATCAAGATTGGGTGAAAAATATTTGCTGGTATTTCAGAAACTCGTTATTTCTCAGAAGCTTGGCAACCCCTCTCAATGAAATTGCTTTTCCAGAGTCTGCGCCTAGGGCTACTTGAAGAGGAAACAAACCATAGAGACAAAACTCAGAACTCCTTTATTTTGTCAAGTTTCAAAGAGCTACTACAAACCATGTTGGATTTAGAGTTCCAAATTCATCTATCTATATATGAGAGAACAGAGTGAAACCTAAATATAAAAACGGCTACTGTAGACGAACGCTTCAACCTAGAAGAACAAAATTTGGTGAGCCAAGTGGGATTTGTGTACTGATCATTATCAACCAGTATCATCAAGATTGGGTGAAAAAATATTTGCTGATATTTCGGAAACTCATTATTTCTTAGAAGCTTGGCAGCCCATCTCAATGAAAGTGCTTCCACAGTCTGTGCCTAGGGCTACTTGAAGAGGAAACAAACCATAGAGAGAAAACTGAGAACTACATTATTTTGTGAAGTTTCAAAGAGCTACTACAATCCATGTTGGATTTAGAGTTCCAAATTCATCTATCTATATAGGAGAGAACAGAGAGAAACCTAAATATAAAAACTGCTACTGTAGACGAACGCTTCAACCTAGAAGAACAAAATTTGGTGAGCCAAGTGGGATTTGTGTACTGATTATTACCACCAAGTATCATCAAGATTGGGTGAAAAAATATTTGCTGGTATTTCGGAAACTTGTAATTTCTTAGAAGCTTGGCAAACTCTCTCAATGAAAGTGCTTTTCCACAGTCTGTGCCTAGGGCTACTTAAAGAGGAAACAAACCATAGAGACAAAACTGAGAACTCCTTTATTTTGTCAAGTTTCAAAGAGCTACTACAAACCATGTTGGATTTAGAGTTACAAATTCATATATCTATATAGGAGAGAACAGAGGGAAACCTAAATATAAAAACTTCTACTGTAGGCGAACGCTTCAACCTAGAAGATCAATATTTGGTGAGCCAAGTGGGATTTGTGTACTGATTATTAGCAACCAGTATCATCAAGATTGGGTGAAAAAATATTTGCTGGTACTTCGGAAACTCGTTATTTCTTAGAAGCTTGGCAACCCCTCTCAATGAAAGTGCTTTTCCAGAGTCTGCGCCTAGGGCTACTTGAAGAGGAAACAAACCATAGAGACAAAACTCAGAACTCCTTTATTTTGTCAAGTTTCAAAGAGCTACTACAATCCCTGTTGGATTTAGAGTTCCAAATTCATCTATCTATATAGGAGAGAACAGAGAGAATCCTTAATATAAAAACTGCTACTGTAGACGAACGCTTCAACCTAGAAGAACCAAATTTGGTGAGCCAAGTGGGATCTGTGTACTGATCATTACCACCAAGTATCATCAAGATTGGTGAAAAAATATTTGCTGGTATTTCGGAAACTCGTTATTTCTTAGAAGCTTGGCAACCCCTCTCAATGAAAGTGCTTTACCACAGTCTGTGCCTGGGGCTACTTGAAGAGGAAACAAACCATAGAGACAAAACTGAGAACTCCTTTATTTTGTCAAGTTTCAAAGAGCTACTACAATCCATGTTGGATTTAGAGTTCCAAATTCATCTATCTATATAGGAGAGAACAGAGAGAAACCTAAATATAAAAACTGCTACTGTAGACGAACGCTTCAACCTAGAAGAACATAATTTGGTGAGCCAAGTGGGATTTGTGTACTGATCATTACCACCATGTATCATCAAGATTGGGTGAAAAAATATTTGCTGGTATTTCGGAAACTTGTAATTTCTTAGAAGATTGGCAAACTCTCTCAATGAAAGTGCTTTCCACAGTCTGTGCGTAGGCCTCTTGAAGAGGAAACAAACCATAGAGACAAAACTCAGAACTCCTTTATTTTGTCAAGTTTCAAAGAGCTACTACAAACCATGTTGGATTTAGAGTTCCAAATTCATCTATCTCTACATGAGAGAACAGAGTGAAACCTAAATATAAAAACTGATACTGTAGACGAATGCTTCAACCTAGAAGAACAAAATTTGGTGAGCCAAGTGGGATCTGTGTACTGATCATTAACACCCAGTATCATCAAGATTGGGTGAAAAAATATTTGCTGGTATTTCGGAAACTTGTAATTTCTTAGAAGCTTGGCAAACTCTCTCAATGAAAGTGCTTTTCCACAGTCTTTGCCTAGGGCTACTTGAAGAGGAAACAAACCATAGAGACAAAACTGAGAACTCCTTTATTTTGTCAAGTTTCAAAGAGCTACTACAAACCATGTTGGATTTAGAGTTCCAAATTCATATATCTATATATAACGGAACAGAGGATACCTAAATATAAAATCTTCTACTGTAGGCAAACGCTTCAACCTAGAAGAATACAATTTGGTGAGCCAAGTGGGGTTTGTGTACTGATCATTAGCAACCAGTATCATCAAGATTGGGTGAAAAAATATTTGCTGGTATTTGGGAAACTAGTTATTTCTTAGAAGCTTGGCAACCCCTCTCAATGAAAGTGCTTTTCCACAGTCTGCGCCTAGGGCCACTTGAAGAGGAAACAAAACATAGAGACAAAACTCAGAACTCCTTTATTTTGTCAAGTTACAAAGAGCTACTACAAACCATGTTGGATTTAGAGTTCCAAATTCATCTATCTATATATGAGAGAACAGAGTGAAACCTAAATATAAAAACGGCTACTGTAGACAAACGCTTCAACCTAGAAGAACATAATTTGGTGAGCCAAGTGGGATCTGTGTACTGATCATTACCACCAAGTATCATCAAGATTGGGTGAAAAAATATTTGCTGGTATTTCGGAAACTCGTTATTTCTTAGAAGCTTGGCAACCCCTCTCAATGAAAGTGGTTTTCCACAGTCTGTGCCTAGGGTTACTTGAAGAGGAAACAAACCATAGAGACAAAACTGAGAACTCCTTTATGTTGTCAAGTTTCAAAGAGCTACTACAATCCATGTTGGATTTAAAGTTCCAAATTCATCTATCTATATAAGAGAGAACAGAGAGAAACCTAAATATAAAAACTGCTACTGTAGACGAACGCTTCAACCTAGACGAACAAAATTTGGTGAGCCAAGTGGGATTTGTGTACTGATCATTTCCACCAAGTATCATCAAGATTGGGTGAAAAAATATTTGCTGGTATTATGGAAACTCGTTATTTCTTAGAAGCTTGGCAACCCATCTCAATGAAAGTGCTTCCACAGTGTGTGCCTAGGGCTACTTGAAGAGGAAACAAACCATAGAGACAAAACTGAGAACTCCTTTATTTTGTCAAGTTTCAAAGAGCTACTACAATCCATGTTGGATTTAGAGTTCCAAATTCATCTATCTATATAGGAGAGAACAGAGAGAAACCTAAATATAAAAACTGCTACTGTAGACGAACGCTTCAACCTAGAAGAACAAAATTTGGTGAGCCAAGTGGGATTTGTGTACTGATCATTACCACCAAGTATCATCAAGATTGGGTGAAAAAATATTTGCTGGTAATTCGGAAACTTGTAATTTCTTAGAAGCTTGGCAAACTCTCTCAATGAAAGTGCTTTTCCACAGTCTGTGCCTAGGGCTACTTGAAGAGGAAACAAACCATAGAGACAAACCTGAGAACTCCTTTATTTTGTCAAGTTTCAAAGAGCTACTATAAACCATGTTGGATTTAGAGTTACAAATTCATATATCTATATAGGAGAGAACAGAGGGAAACCTAAATATAAAAACTTCTACTGTAGGCGAACGCTTCAACCTAGAAGAACACAATTTGGTGAGCCAAGTGGGATTTGTGTACTGATCATTAGCAACCAGTATCATCAAGATTGGGTGAAAAAATATTTGCTGATACTTCGGAAACTCGTTATTTCTTAGAAGCTTGGCAACCCGTCTCAATGAAAGTGCTTTTCCAGAGTCTGCGCCTAGGGCTACTTGAAGAGGAAACAAACCATAGAGACAAAACTGAGAACTCCTTTATTTTGTCAAGTTTCAAAGAGCTACTACATTCCATGTTGGATTTAGAGTTCCAAATTCATCTATCTATATAGGAGAGAACAGAGAGAAACCTAAATATAAAAACTGATACTGTAGACGAACGCTTCAACCTAGAAGAACAAAGTTTGGTGAGCCAAGTGGGATTTGTGTACTGATCATTACCACCAAGTATCATCAAGATTGGGTGAAAAAATATTTGCTGGTATTTCGAAAACTTGTAATTTCTTAGAAGATTGGCAAACTCTCTCAATGAAAGTGCTTTCCACAGTCTGTGCCTAGGCCTCTTGAAGAGGAAACAAACCATAGAGACAAAACTCAGAACTCCTTTATTTTGTCAAGTTTCAAAGAGCTACTACAAACCATGTTGGATTTAGAGTTCCAAATTGATCTATCTCTACATGAGAGAACAGAGTGAAACCTAAATATAAAAACTGATACTGTAGACGAACGCTTCAACCTAGAAGAACAAAATTTGGTGAGCCAAGTGGGATCTGTGTACTGATCATTAACACCCAGTATCATCAAGTTTGGGTGAAAAAATATTTGCTGGTATTTCGGAAACTTGTAATTTCTTAGAAGCTTGGCAAACTCTCTCAATGAAAGTGCTTTTCCACAGTCTTTGCCTAGGGCTACTTGAAGAGGAAACAAACCATAGAGACAAAACTGAGAACTCCTTTATTTTGTCAAGTTTCAAAGAGCTACTACAAACCATGTTGGATTTAGAGTTCCAAATTCATATATCTATATAGGACGGAACAGAGGATACCTAAATATAAAATCTTCTACTGTAGGCGAACGCTTCAACCTAGAAGAACACAATTTGGTGAGCCAAGTGGGGTTTGTGTACTGATCATTAGCAACCAGTATCATCAAGATTGGGTGAAAAAATATTTGCTGGTACTTGGGAAACTCGTTATTTCTTAGAAGCTTGGCAACCCCTCTCAATGAAAGTGCTTTTCCACAGTCTGCGCCTAGGGCCACTTGAAGAGGAAACAAATCATAGAGACAAAACTCAGAACTCCTTTATTTTGTCAAGTTACAAAGAGCTACTACAAACCATGTTGGATTTAGAGTTCCAACTTCATCTATCTATATATGAGAGAACAGAGTGAAACCTAAATATAAAAACGGCTACTGTAGACAAACGCTTCAACCTAGAAGAACATAATTTGGTGAGCCAAGTGGGATCTGTGTACTGATCATTACCACCAAGTATCATCAAGATTGGGTGAAAAAATATTTGCTGGTATTTCGAAAACTCGTTATTTCTTAGAAGCTTCGCAACCCCTCTCAATGAAAGTGGTTTTACACAGTCTGTGCCTAGGGTTACTTGAAGAGGAAACAAACCATAGAGACAAAACTGAGAACTCCTTTATGTTGTCAAGTTTCAAAGAGCTACTACAATCCATGTTGGATTTAAAGTTCCAAATTCATCTATCTATATAAGAGAGAACAGAGAGAAACCTAAATATAAAAACTGCTACTGTAGACGAACGCTTCAACCTAGACGAACAAAATTTGGTGAGCCAAGTGGGATTTGTGTACTGATCATTTCCACCAAGTATCATCAAGATTGGGTGAAAAAATATTTGCTGGTATTATGGAAACTCGTTATTTCTTAGAAGCTTGGCAACCCATCTCAATGAAAGTGCTTCCACAGTGTGTGCCTAGGGCTACTTGACGAGGAAACAAACCATAGAGACAAAACTCAGAACTCCTTTATTTTTTCAAGTTTCAAAGAGCTACTACAATCCATGTTGGATTTAGAGTTCCAAATTCATCTATCTATATAGGAGAGAACAGAGAGAAACCTAAATATAAAAACTGCTACTGTAGACGAACGCTTCAACCTAGAAGAACAAAATTTGGTGAGCCAAGTGGGATTTGTGTACTGATCATTACCACCAAGTATCATCAAGATTGGGTGAAAAAATATTTGCTGGTAATTCGGAAACTTGTAATTTCTTAGAAGCTTGGCAAACTCTCTCAATGAAAGTGCTTTTCCACAGTTTGTGCCTAGGGCTACTTGAAGAGGAAACAAACCATAGAGACAAAACTGAGAACTCCTTTATTTTGTCAAGTTTCAAAGAGCTACTATAAACCATGTTGGATTTAGAGTTACAAATTCATATATCTATATAGGAGAGAACAGAGGGAAACCTAAATATAAAAACTTCTACTGTAGGCGAACGCTTCAACCTAGAAGAACACAATTTGGTGAGCCAAGTGGGATTTGTGTACTGATCATTAGCAACCAGTATCATCAAGATTGGGTGAAAAAATATTTGCTGATACTTCGGAAACTCGTTATTTCTTAGAAGCTTGGCAACCCGTCTCAATGAAAGTGCTTTTCCAGAGTCTGCGCCTAGGGCTACTTGAAGAGGAAACAAACCATAGAGACAAAACTGAGAACTCCTTTATTTTGTCAAGTTTCAAAGAGCTACTACAATCCATGTTGGATTTAGAGTTCCAAATTCATCTATCTATATAGGAGAGAACAGAGAGAAACCTAAATATGAAAACTGCTACTGTAGACGAACGCTTCAACCTAGAAGAACAAAATTTGGTGAGCCAAGTGGGATCTGTGTACTGATCATTACCACCAAGTATCATCAAGATTGGGTGAAAAAATATTTGCTGGTATTTCGGAAACTCGTTATTTCTTAGAAGCTTGGCAACCCCTCTCAATGAAAGTGCTTTTCCACAGTCTGTGAATAGGGCTACTTGAAGAGGAAACAAACCATAGAGACAAAACTGAGAACTCCTTTATTTTGTCAAGTTTCAAAGAGCTACTGCAATCCATGTTGGATTTAGAGTTCCAAATTCATCTATCTATATAGGAGAGAACAGAGAGAAACCTAAATATAAAAACTGCTACTGTAGATGAACGCTTCAACCTAGAAGAAAACAATTTGGTGATCCAAGTGGGATTTGTGTACTGATCATTACCACCAAGTATCATCAAGATTGGGTGAAAAAATATTTGCTGGTATTTCGGAAACTTGTAATTTCTTAGAAGCTTGGCAAACTCTCTCAATGAAAGTGCTTTTCCACAGTCTGTGCCTAGGGCTACTTGAAGAGGAAACAAACCATAGAGACAAAACTGAGAACTCCTTTATTTTGTCAAGTTTCAAAGAGCTACTTCAAACCATGTTGGATTTAGAGTTACAAATTCATATATCTATATAGGAGAGGACAGAGGGAAACCTAAATATATAAACTTCTACTCTAGGCGAACGCTTCAACCTAGAAGAACACAATTTGGTGAGCCAAGTGGGATTTGTGTACTGATCATTAGCAACCAGTATCATCAAGATTGGGTGAAAAAATATTTGCTGTTACTTGGGAAACTCGTTATTTCTTAGAAGCTTGGCAACCCCTCTCAATGAAAGTGCTTTTCCAGAGTCTGCGCCTAGGGCTACTTGAAGAGGAAACAAAACATAGAGACAAAACTCAGAACTCCTTTATTTTGTCAAGTTACAAAGAGCTACTACAAACCATGTTGGATTTAGAGTTCCAAATTCATCTATCTATATATGAGAGAACAGAGTGAAACCTAAATATAAAAACGGCTACTGTAGACAAACGCTTCAACCTAGAAGAACATAATTTGGTGAGCCAAGTGGGATCTGTGTACTGATCATTACCACCAAGTATCATCAAGATTGGGTGAAAAAATATTTGCTGGTATTTCGAAAACTCGTTATTTCTTAGAAGCTTGGCAACCCCTCTCAATGAAAGGGGTTTTCCACAGTCTGTGCCTAGGGTTACTTGAAGAGGAAACAAACCATAGAGACAAAACTGAGAACTCCTTTATGTTGTCAAGTTTCAAAGAGCTACTACAATCCATGTTGGATTTAAAGTTCCAAATTCATCTATCTATATAAGAGAGAACAGAGAGAAACCTAAATATAAAAACTGCTACTGTAGACGAACGCTTCAACCTAGACGAACAAAATTTGGTGAGCCAAGTGGGATTTGTGTACTGATCATTTCCACCAAGTATCATCAAGATTGGGTGAAAAAATATTTGCTGGTATTATGGAAACTCGTTATTTCTTAGAAGCTTGGCAACCCATCTCAATGAAAGTGCTTCCACAGTGTGTGCCTAGGGCTACTTGACGAGGAAACAAACCATAGAGGCAAAACTGAGAACTCCTTTATTTTGTCAAGTTTCAAAGAGCTACTACAATCCATGTTGGATTTAGAGTTCCAAATTCATCTATCTATATAGGAGAGAACAGAGAGAAACCTAAATATAAAAACTGCTACTGTAGACGAACGCTTCAACCTAGAAGAACAAAATTTGGTGAGCCAAGTGGGATTTGTGTACTGATCATTACCACCAAGTATCATCAAGATTGGGTGAAAAAATATTTGCTGGTAATTCGGAAACTTGTAATTTCTTAGAAGCTTGGCAAACTCTCTCAATGAAAGTGCTTTTCCACAGTCTGTGCCTAGGTCTACTTGAAGAGGAAACAAACCATAGAGACAAAACTGAGAACTCCTTTATTTTGTCAAGTTTCAAAGAGCTACTATAAACCATGTTGGATTTAGAGTTACAAATTCATATATCTATATAGGAGAGAACAGAGGGAAACCTAAATATATAAACTTCTACTGTAGGCGAACGCTTCAACCTAGAAGAACACAATTTGGTGAGCCAAGTGGGATTTGTGTACTGATCATTAGCAACCAGTATCATCAAGATTGGGTGAAAAAATATTTGCTGATACTTCGGAAACTCGTTATTTCTTAGAAGCTTGGAAACCCGTCTCAATGAAAGTGCTTTTTCAGAGTCTGCGCCTAGGGCTACTTGAAGAGGAAACAAACCATAGAGACAAAACTGAGAACTCCTTTATTTTGTCAAGTTTCAAAGAGCTACTACAATCCATGTTGGATTTAGAGTTCCAAATTCATCTATCTATATAGGAGAGAACAGAGAGAAACCTAAATATGAAAACTGCTACTGTAGACGAACGCTTCAACCTAGAAGAACAAAATTTGGTGAGCCAAGTGGGATCTGTGTACTGATCATTACCACCAAGTATCATCAAGATTGGGTGAAAAAATATTTGCTGGTATTTCGGAAACTCGTTATTTCTTAGAAGCTTGGCAACCCCTCTCAATGAAAGTGCTTTTCCACAGTCTGTGCCTAGGGCTACTTGAAGAGGAAACAAACCATAGAGACAAAACTGAGAACTCCTTTATTTTGTCAAGTTTCAAAGAGCTACTATAAACCATGTTGGATTTAGAGTTACAAATTCATATATATATATAGGAGAGAACAGAGGGAAACCTAAATATAAAAACTTCTACTGTAGGCGAACGCTTCAACCTAGAAGAACACAATTTGGTGAGCCAAGTGGGATTTGTGTACTGATCATTAGCAACCAGTATCATCAAGATTGGGTGAAAAAATATTTGCTGATACTTCGGAAACTCGTTATTTCTTAGAAGCTTGGCAACCCGTCTCAATGAAAGTGCTTTTCCAGAGTCTGCGCCTAGGGCTACTTGAAGAGGAAACAAACCATAGAGACAAAACTGAGAACTCCTTTATTTTGTCAAGTTTCAAAGAGCTACTACATTCCATGTTGGATTTAGAGTTCCAAATTCATCTATCTATATAGGAGAGAACAGAGAGAAACCTAAATATAAAAACTGCTACTGTAGACGAACGCTTCAACCTAGAAGAACAAAGTTTGGTGAGCCAAGTGGGATTTGTGTACTGATCATTACCACCAAGTATCATCAAGATTGGGTGAAAAAATATTTGCTGGTATTTCGGAAACTTGTAATTTCTTAGAAGATTGGCAAACTCTCTCAATGAAAGTGCTTTCCACAGTCTGTGCCTAGGCCTCTTGAAGAGGAAACAAACCAAAGAGACAAAACTCAGAACTCCTTTATTTTGTCAAGTTTCAAAGAGCTACTACAAACCATGTTGGATTTAGAGTTCCAAATTCATCTATCTCTACATGAGAGAACAGAGTGAAACCTAAATATAAAAACTGATACTGTAGACGAACGCTTCAACCTAGAAGAACAAAATTTGGTGAGCCAAGTGGGATCTGTGTACTGATCATTAACACCCAGTATCATCAAGATTGGGTGAAAAAATATTTGCTGGTATTTCGGAAACTTGTAATTTCTTAGAAGCTTGGCAAACTCTCTCAATGAAAGTGCTTTTCCACAGTCTTTGCCTAGGGCTACTTGAAGAGGAAACAAACCATAGAGACAAAACTGAGAACTCCTTTATTTTGTCAAGTTTCAAAGAGCTACTACAAACCATGTTGGATTTAGAGTTCCAAATTCATATATCTATATAGGACGGAACAGAGGATACCTAAATATAAAATCTTCTACTGTAGGCGAACGCTTCAACCTAGAAGAACACAATTTGGTGAGCCAAGTGGGGTTTGTGTACTGATCATTAGCAAACAGTATCATCAAGATTGGGTGAAAAAATATTTGCTGGTACTTGGGAAACTCGTTATTTCTTAGAAGCTTGGCAACCCCTCTCAATGAAAGTGCTTTTCCACAGTCTGCGCCTAGGGCCACTTGAAGAGGAAACAAAACATAGAGACAAAACTCAGAACTCCTTTATTTTGACAAGTTACAAAGAGCTACTACAAACCATGTTGGATTTAGAGTTCCAAATTCATCTATCTATATATGAGAGAACAGAGTGAAACCTAAATATAAAAACGGCTACTGTAGACAAACGCTTCAACCTAGAAGAACATAATTTGGTGAGCCAAGTGGGATCTGTGTACTGATCATTACCACCAAGTATCATCAAGATTGGGTGAAAAAATATTTGCTGGTATTTCGGAAACTCGTTATTTCTTAGAAGCTTGGCAACCCCTCTCAATGAAAGTGGTTTTCCACAGTCTGTGCCTAGGGTTACTTGAAGAGGAAACAAACCATAGAGACAAAACTGAGAACTCCTTTATGTTGTCAAGTTTCAAAGAGCTACTACAATCCATGTTGGATTTAAAGTTCCAAATTCATCTATCTATATAAGAGAGAACAGAGAGAAACCTAAATATAAAAACTGCTACTGTAGACGAACGCTTCAACCTAGACGAACAAAATTTGGTGAGCCAAGTGGGATTTGTGTACTGATCATTTCCACCAAGTATCATCAAGATTGGGTGAAAAAATATTTGCTGGTATTATGGAAACTCGTTATTTCTTAGAAGCTTGGCAACCCATCTCAATGAAAGTGCTTCCACAGTGTGTGCCTAGGGCTACTTGACAAGGAAACAAACCATAGAGACAAAACTGAGAACTCCTTTATTTTGTCAAGTTTCAAAGAGCTACTACAATCCATGTTGGATTTAGAGTTCCAAATTCATCTATCTATATAGGAGAGAACAGAGAGAAACCTAAATATAAAAACTGCTACTGTAGACGAACGCTTCAACCTAGAAGAACAAAATTTGGTGAGCCAAGTGGGATTTGTGTACTGATCATTACCACCAAGTATCATCAAGATTGGGTGAAAAAATATTTGCTGGTAATTCGGAAACTTGTAATTTCTTAGAAGCTTGGCAAACTCTCTCAATGAAAGTGCTTTTCCACAGTTTGTGCCTAGGGCTACTTGAAGAGGAAACAAACCATAGAGACAAAACTGAGAACTCCTTTATTTTGTCAAGTTTCAAAGAGCTACTATAAACCATGTTGGATTTAGAGTTACAAATTCATATATCTATATAGGAGAGAACAGAGGGTAACCTAAATATAAAAACTTCTACTGTAGGCGAACGCTTCAACCTAGAAGAACACAATTTGGTGAGCCAAGTGGGATTTGTGTACTGATCATTAGCAACCAGTATCATCAAGATTGGGTGAAAAAGTATTTGCTGATACTTCGGAAACTCGTTATTTCTTAGAAGCTTGGCAACCCGTCTCAATGAAAGTGCTTTTTCAGAGTCTGCGCCTAGGGCTACTTGAAGAGGAAACAAACCATAGAGACAAAACTGAGAACTCCTTTATTTTGTCAAGTTTCAAAGAGCTACTACAATCCATGTTGGATTTAGAGTTCCAAATTCATCTATCTATATAGGAGAGAACAGAGAGAAACCTAAATATGAAAACTGCTACTGTAGACGAACGCTTCAACCTAGAAGAACAAAATTTGGTGAGCCAAGTGGGATCTGTGTACTGATCATTACCACCAAGTATCATCAAGATTGGGTGAAAAAATATTTGCTGGTATTTCGGAAACTCGTTATTTCTTAGAAGCTTGGCAACCCCTCTCAATGAAAGTGCTTTTCCACAGTCTGTGCCTAGGGCTACTTGAAGAGGAAACAAACCATAGAGACAAAACTGAGAACTCCTTTATTTTGTCAAGTTTCAAAGAGCTACTGCAATCCATGTTGGATTTAGAGTTCCAAATTCATCTATCTATATAGGAGAGAACAGAGAGAAACCTAAATATAAAAACTGCTACTGTAGATGAACGCTTCAACCTAGAAGAAAACAATTTGGTGATCCAAGTGGGATTTGTGTACTGATCATTACCACCAAGTATCATCAAGATTGGGTGAAAAAATATTTGCTGGTATTTCGGAAACTTGTAATTTCTTAGAAGCTTGGCAAACTCTCTCAATGAAAGTGCTTTTCCACAGTCTGTGCCTAGGGCGACTTGAAGAGGAAACAAACCATAGAGACAAAACTGAGAACTCCTATATTTTGTCAAGTTTCAAAGAGCTACTTCAAACCATGTTGGATTTAGAGTTACAAATTCATATATCTATATAGGAGAGGACAGAGGGAAACCTAAATATATAAACTTCTACTCTAGGCGAACGCTTCAACCTAGAAGAACACAATTTGGTGAGCCAAGTGGGATTTGTGTACTGATCATTAGCAACCAGTATCATCAAGATTGGGTGAAAAAATATTTGCTGTTACTTGGGAAACTCGTTATTTCTTAGAAGCTTGGCAACCCCTCTCAATGAAAGTGCTTTTCCAGAGTCTGCGCCTAGGGCTACTTGAAGAGGAAACAAAACATAGAGACAAAACTCAGAACTCCTTTATTTTGTCAAGTTACAAAGAGCTACTACAAACCATGTTGGATTTAGAGTTCCAAATTCATCTATCTATATATGAGAGAACAGAGTGAAACCTAAATATAAAAACGGCTACTGTAGACAAACGCTTCAACCTAGAAGAACATAATTTGGTGAGCCAAGTGGGATCTGTGTACTGATCATTACCACCAAGTATCATCAAGATTGGGTGAAAAAATATTTGCTGGTATTTCGAAAACTCGTTATTTCTTAGAAGCTTCGCAACCCCTCTCAATGAAAGTGGTTTTACACAGTCTGTGCCTAGGGTTACTTGAAGAGGAAACAAACCATAGAGACAAAACTGAGAACTCCTTTATTTTGTCAAGTTTCAAAGAGCTACTATAAACCATGTTGGATTTAGAGTTACAAATTCATATATCTATATAGGAGAGAACAGAGGGAAACCTAAATATAAAAACTTCTACTGTAGGCGAATGCTTCAACCTAGAAGAACACAATTTGCTGAGCCAAGTGGGATTTGTGTACTGATCATTAGCAACCAGTATCATCAAGATTGGGTGAAAAAAATATTTGCTGTCACTTCGGAAACTCGTTATTTCTTAGAAGCTTGGCAACCCCTCTCAATGAAAGTGCTTTTCCAGAGTCTGCGCCTAGGGCTACTTGAAGAGGAAACAAACCATAGAGACAAAACTGGGAACTCCTTTATTTTGTGAAGTTTCAAAGAGCTACTACAATCCATGTTGGATTTAGAGTTCCAAATTCATCTATCTATATAGGAGAGAACAGAGAGAAACCTAAATATAAAAACTGCTACTGTAGACGAACGCTTCAACCTAGAAGAACAAAATTTGGTGAGCCAAGTGGGATCTGTGTACTGATCATTACCACCAAGTATCATCAAGATTGGGTGAAAAAATATTTGCTGGTATTTCGGAAACTCGTTATTTCTTAGAAGCTTGGCAACCCCTCTCAATGAAAGTGCTTTTCCACAGTCTGTGCCTAGGGCTACTTGAAGAGGAAACAAACCATAGAGACAAAACTGAGAACTCCTTTATTTTGTCAAGTTTCAAAGAGCTACTGCAATCCATGTTGGATTTAGAGTTCAAAATTCATCTATCTATATAGGAGAGAACAGAGAGAAACCTAAATATAAAAACTGCTACTGTAGACGAACGCTTCAACCTAGAAGAACAAAATTTGGTGATCCAAGTGGGATTTGTGTACTGATCATTACCACCAAGTATCATCAAGATTGGGTGAAAAAATATTTGCTGGTATTTCGGAAACTTGTAATTTCTTAGAAGCTTGGCAAACTCTCTCAATGAAAGTGCTTTTCCACAGTCTGTGCCTAGGGCTACTTGAAGAGGAAACAAACCATAGAGACAAAACTGAGAACTCCTTTATTTTGTCAAGTTTCAAAGAGCTACTTCAAACCATGTTGGATTTAGAGTTACAAATTCATATATCTATATAGGAGAGGACAGAGGGAAACCTAAATATATAAACTTCTACTCTAGGCGAACGCTTCAACCTAGAAGAACAAAATTTGGTGATCCAAGTGGGATCTGTGTACTGATCATTACCACCAAGTATCATCAAGATTGGGTGAAAAAATATTTGCTGGTATTTCGGAAACTTGTAAATTCTTAGAAGCTTAGCAAACTCTCTCAATGAAAGTGCTTTTCCACAGTCTGTGCCTAGGGCTACTTGAAGAGGAAACAAACCATAGAGACAAAACAGAGAACTCCTTTATTTTGTCAAGTTTCAAAGAGCTACTACAAACCATGTTGGATTTAGAGTTCCAAATTCATATATCTATATAGGAGAGAACAGAGGGAAACCTAAATATAAAAACTGCTACTGTAGACGAACGCTTCAACCTAGAAGAAAACAATTTGGTGAGCCAAGTGGGATGTGTGTACTGATCATTAGCAACCAGTATCATCAAGATTGGGTGAAAAAATATTTGCTGGTACTTCAGAAACTCGTTATTTCTTAGAAGCTGGGCAACCCCTCTCAATGAAAGTGCTTTTCCACAGTCTGCGCCTAGGGCTACTTGAAGAGGAAACAAACCATAGAGACAAAACTCAGAACTCCTTTATTTTGTCAAGTTTCAAAGAGCTACTACAAACCATGTTGGATTTAGAGTTCCAAATTCATCTATCTATATATGAGAGAACAGAGTGAAACCTAAATATAAAAACGGCTACTGTAGACGAACGCTTCAACCTAGAAGAACAAAATTTGGTGAGCCAAG